>NW_025335922.1:8037857-8253511 GCF_004798865.1 Varanus komodoensis | reverse complement strand
CCACTATATAGGGAGACATTTTGAAGAAAAACACATTTGCAAACTGATACAGAAACAAGAGGAAAGAGATTTGAACTTGAAACAATGGAAACAGTATAGAAAGTAAAATGGATGTATTCATTCAACTCTAGCAAGGATGGAAAAGAATGGCTTTGAGGACCACATCTTGTCCTTTCCTGGTCTTGTTATTCTGGTATCTTGCCTCTTAATTAGGCGAGTACACAAGGCATCTGACACATGCAGAGTGTATAGAGCTAACTTTAAATCAGTTAAATATTTACTCCTCTTGCTGTTGGATATACAGCTAAGCTGTTATATAGGTATACATTGAGTACAGCTAAGCTGGTTAAAAAGTAGGGGAAGGAAACCATGTGACATGCTCTTTTTTCACACTACATACTTCGAAAGAATTGTCCCTTGTTCAAACATTACTGGAGTCTTCCTTTAGCAGAAGGTAGGGAGGTAAATGGCCATGGTATTTCTGCAGCAACAGCTCTGAGGCTGTAACTGCCTATAAACCGACTAGTGAGTTGGTCCCATGGACATCACTTCCCTTTCTCCAAGGAAAAGTGTACAGAATTTCACTGTCAGTTATGGAAATTGCAGCTTCTGTATTTTCCAGATCCCCTTTTCTCTCCAGAGCATGGGTAGGGCAGTGACCTATTTATTTATTTATTTATTTATTTATTTATTTATTTAGGAGACTATGCCGCCCCATTCGCCGAAGCCTCAGGGCGGCTCACAACCATAAATAAACTTCAAAATAGAATAATGTAAATTAACAGTATAAATTAAGTTGCCCTACAACTGACTCATTCTCTCCAGGAGCCATTTTCAGTCTAGCAATCAGGGCTTTGCAATAGTGGAGCAGGAGCAGTGTGATCTTCCCAGGGCACTACATGCAAACAACATTAGGAAGAGAGGCTGAACATGAAGTGGCAGAATCCCTCACTTAAAGGGGGCTGTCTTTATGTAGAAGTAAAACTGTGAAGAGACACTTTGAATGTACTCTTTTTCGATATTAGCAGGACTGTCCGGGGCCAGACAAAGTAGCTTGTGGGCCTGGGATCCTCTGCTGTCACCTACAAACAGTAATTCTGCCAGGCTACTGCAAGGAGCAACTGAAAGCCAGGTTGTTCATCAGCTCTCCTGAATTTTATATATATAACATTTGTCTTTGATTCTTACAACCTTTCAACAAAACCATATGTCAGCAAAAATCACTGAGACTACAAGACAATTGAATCACAAATATACAGAAAAAAGGGGGAAAATAAAACTAAGTGACCTGAGATAGCCTCTTCAAAGGACAAGCAATTGACCCTTGCATAGTGGCAGCTGGTAGTTTACTGTGCAGATGAATTCACATTAGGCAGGCAAGAGTCAAGAAACATCAAAGGCACGGCTTGGCACTAGCTGCCCCTTGTTGTTTTTATGCCCGTCTGATTGGTTATATTCTCCTGTCAGCAATTTAAGAGCTTTGTCCATTGTTGGGTCTGCATGCGTGCATGTGTGTGTGTGTGTGTGTGTAAATTTAACACTTATATAAAACTTCTCTGAGATCACTGTTCTTACGCTTATGTCACTTCTTTCCACAGCTCTGGAACAGTAGTCATTTATTTCCAGATGCTGAAGGAGCCACACTTTTCCTTGGGACTCTGGATACAATCTTCCTCTTTTCTTATGCTGTGGTGAGTAAAATCCAGTTTCTGTACAATTCGAGAAGCCTGCAGGAAGAGGCTTATGTAGATCTAGCTGTTCCAGGCGGATACCAGTTTAAACTTTGTGTAAATCCTTGTATCAACCTGAATCCATTCTTATTGGCATTGTTTCTCCAAGCTTTTGCCCTGCAGATGTATTGGATGATAACTTCTACCATGGCCATGCTGCCCATGGGGCTTTTTGCTCACTGCTATGGAGACTTTGTCAGGGTAGAATTTTCTGATGATGGTAGAAGTCTAGTAGGAAATATATTTTGCTTTTTGTCCCCCTTTCAAACCTGAGTGGCTTAGAAGTCTGCCTAACCATACATGTCACTGTGGGGAAGGGAAGAAACCAAACAATGCTGATTACCTATGCCAGATTTTGCAAACTAGTGCTTTCCAAAAGTGCTGGATCATGACTCCCAGAATTCCTTAGCCGGATGGTTGGGGAATTCTGGGAATCGGTCCAATGCATCTGGAAGCCACCAAGTTGAGGAAGGCTGATTTATACAGTACTTTAAACACACACACTCACAGAGTACTTCTTTTGTTTCTTGTGGTTGTGTGTGTTTAAGGATGGTTTTGTTAACAGGGTTGCAATTGTATAAGACAGAAGTTAGATAAGAACAGTGTGACATGAATGGTTAGGTTTGAGCAGAAGATGATCCAAGATGGAAAGCACATGAAAGCTGTTATATATGTCTGTGTTAAAGATATAAATTGTCATTCTCTAATGCTGTAGGCCAGAGTAGGCAATTGTTTACAGCACATGGGTACATTTGACATTTTGGGAAAGTGTCCTATGGTGTTACAGATTGCCATGGGAGGTAAAATCTTGGGATGTCCTTCCATGGATTTTCACTTTTCCTGTTCCCCCACAGCAGTTTTCTGGCAGGAGACTTTTGTCCCCTCTTCTATTCAATTGGATGGATATCACTCCATTGACTTTAACAGAAGTGGAGGAAAGGGTCCGTTGCCAAAAATGGCTGGACTCGGGGAAAGCCCATCCATCTCTAAGGATCCTATTATCTCAAAGGTCCTTGGTGGGTGTGGGCTTCTTTACAAGCCATTTTTGCAGGGCATCCATTTCCCCATTTCTTTTAAAGTCAGTGGAGTGATATTGCTCTGCGGTAGAACATCTTACGTAAAAAAATCTTCAAACTACATGTCTTGAGTGAGCAGCACCTTCTCTTAAGAAGCTCATGATTTTCCAGATAAGAAAATTATCATATGAGGGGTTTTTCCAGTGGTTTCTTTTCCAGTGCTTCCAGTGCTTCCAAGACTGCCTCACCTTCCATTTTTTTTTCCTCTTGAAAAAAGTCCTCAGAAAATAAGAAGGGCAAGATTTTCCTGGTCCTTCTTTTTTCCATAGCTGAGAGCTTCTGAGAGGACCAAAGTCATCCCAAGCTTCACAGCTTGAATGGGGATCAAGATCAAACTTGTTTCATTCCCCCTGAAAGATACAAAAAATCATGAGTTCCCTCAAGCTGGTAGTTATACAATGAATGAATGCCTCTTATTCAAAATCAACAAAGACTAGCAAATTTGTGGCAATGTAAAGTTTTATGGATCAAATGCTCACATATCAGATTCTTAATAAAATTATCTGATTTTAGGGTCTTTTTGTCAGCGGAATCATTGCAGATCGCCTGAATATGCGCTGGGTCCTGTCGTTTGGCATGTGTTCCTCTGCATTAGTGGTAAGCTGGAAATCTTGACTCTGCCCGAGTCGGGAAGGGCTGTTGGCTTGGTCTGAATGTGGAGAATTTCCTTCGTGTTGTACTCAAGTTTATTTCTAGGAGAATGAAGATTATGGGCTGCCCTTTCAAAAAAAAAATCCCGCCACCACCACCAACAGCGCCTAAGCAGTGGTCAAAACGACTGTAGCGCACCAGGCTGAGGAAGGCTGTCCAGGGATCTTAGCCAGTTACAAATAACCAAGTGCAAACAGGACAGGAATTGATTCTGTTACTTGTTGCTCAAACCAGTATTTGCAAATACATCGCAGCTTCTCTGCAAGCATTTGCCTCTTCTGAGCTAAGCTATTGCAGCTAGAAACTGATGTACACACACTTCTAGAAACTGCAGCTCTTAGTTGGTGATGGATAGAGGAACTGGAAAGATTCAGACCTCAGTCCATCATTGGATCTGGAAAAATAACTCATTGCTGGAATTATTTTGAAGTCTTTCCCCTCTGAGCACTGCCCAGGTTGGAACTGCAAACGATGAGCTACTAGGGAGAAATATCATCTTCCTGTCCTCAACATGCATCCTTTCTTTTGGGCATGGCTGCATTTAAACTGTGGCTCCTTTCCCCTCCTACGTTCTGTTACGAAACTGTAGCACCCAAATGTTTGTCCCTTTGGAAAGCAAGGATGATTTCCTGATAACCAAACACTTAGAAAACGGATTCCTTTTATAGGCCACTAATGTACAGTAGGCTAGTATCAGGTGGGCTTATTCACCAGGCTGCCTCACGGTGTTGCTTTCCCCCCCAGGTATTTGTGTTTGGCACTCTCACCGAATGGCTGCATTTCTACAACGTATGGTTCTATTCCTTTCTGTGGATTGTGAACGGCTTGCTACAGTCCACTGGCTGGCCCTGCGTCGTAGCTGTCATGGGAAACTGGTTTGGCAAAGCCGGGTGCGTTGGTTCTTTCCTCCTCTCTTTATTCATTAGCACCTTATCGTCCTTCAGTTTGTGTTCTTGGCAATGTTCCCTTTGCCACTAAGGGCATATTTCGTTGAGTGTTCACATTGTTTATTTTACACCCGTTTTCCATGAAGTCAACCTTCTAAACTGCACATTGCAAGCCTCCCTTTCTTTCTGGGTGAAGGTATTGTGTGCTTTCTTCGTATTTATCAAGGCTGGTTGTTCTCTCTGTAAGACTTTGGGAACTGGGTAGGATGCTGCTGCTGATTCATTTACAGGCTTTCAAGACTATAGTCTTCCCAAGGCAGCTTACAACAGAAAACAGTGAAAGCGAATACCAATAGATGCTAAAACCACTTTAAATTTGGACAGATTTAAAGTAAAATAAGGTGAAGTAAAATAAAATATGATAGGTACAGCAGAAAATACATGTGTGGCCTGTGCAGGATGATCTGACCATCCAGCCCCAGCAAGGACATGAGTGGCTGCATTCTGGATCAGCTGAAGTTTTTATTCATTTTCAGAGACAGCCCCAGATGGAGGGCGTTACGTAACACTCCGATTAACAGCTGCTTGAATTGTGAGCCAGTGCATAGTATGATTTGGCCTAGATGCTGCTAGGTCACAATTTCTGCTTTACTCACCCACCACTGTGTATGACAAACCTTCTATATTTAAAAACATGCCAGAATGGCTCTTATTCAGGGTCCTTGATATGTTTTTTTTTTAATGCCCCATCTACTGTTCATGAAATGCAGACACCACTCACCTTTTTCTCCTTGAATGAGAGATTCCATGAAAAGGCAGCAGAGTTAGCAGGATGAATGGGTCACACAAACATAATGTCTCTGAATGAAGAACTCAAGTAGTTTTAATAAAGTAAGGAGACCTGTAAAGGCTAAACCAGCCTTCCCTAGTCCAGCACACTTGAGTTGTGCCCCACACTGGAGGGGTGCAACTCGTGGCCTGATGGTTAGCGATGGTGGGTTTGTTGTCTCAAAACCTTTGGAAGGAGACTTTCACCATGTCTCAGTAGCTGAAGTCTTCCCTGACTTGCATCTTCAGCACTTGCTCAGCCTGCTCTTCTTTGATCTTCTCTTGCACAGGAGGGGTTTTGTTTTTGGACTCTGGAGTGCCTGTGCCTCAGTGGGCAACATCCTCGGAGCATTCCTTGCCTCATCAGTGCTGCAGTATGGCTATGAGGTGGGTGAAATTGCCTTGCAGTGTCTCTTCGACCTGAATCAGGCTACCCTTGTGTTGTCTTGTGGAAAATCACTGTCCCCCAACTTGGGAGCACATTTCTGGGGTCCCTGCAATCTTCAGGGATGCTTAACATCTCCAGCAAGGCTGACCAACTTGTATTTCTCCAGGTGGTTTGGCTAGCAACTCCTGTCCGCACTTGCCAGCATAGTCAGTGATTGAAGGTTTTGGGGAGTGGAGGCCAAAACACCTGGGGAACCACATGTCACCCTCCATTATCTACACGATCTACCATCTAGATGAGATGGTTGGTGGCTTGGACTAGGCTGTAATCCTCATGCAGAAGACAAAGCTGTTCCACTTTCTCTCTGAAGGTGGTGATGCATTCTCTTTGCTAGGCACCTGTCTGCCAGTAAACACTAGACCAAATGAAGAAGAATAAATTGAAACTCAGTCCAGGCAAGATGGAGTTGTTCATGGAGAACAGTTCTAAAGCTGTTGGAGTGAGTGGGGTGCCTACTTTAGGTGGGGTCTCACATAACTGAAAAAGCCATGTTCATAACAGGAATATTCCTGTATCCTGGCCTCAGATTGAGGCTACAAGAAGGAGAGCATTCCATCAGCTTTGCCTTGATCCTTCAGCTACATATTATGTAGGACCTGTCTGGATGGCAACATGTGGAAGTGGAGCAGGAGATTGAACTCTTCCTACTCTGCTGCTACTCTGCTTTCCCTTCTGTAAAAGAAGGACCTGGATACTTGGACACATGCGCTGGACTACTGCAGTGTGGTCTTAGCAGGGCTGGCCTTGAAGGCTCTCCAGAAACTGCAACTAGTCCAAAACAAGGTAACCACAGTAGTTTCTGGTGTTAGCTTCAGGGAACATAAAATACTTGTTCTTTATTAGCTCAATTGACTGCCACTCTGCTTCTGGGTTAAATTCACAGTGCTTACCTTCAAAGCCATTATTGGGGTAGCTGTAAGCATACTGGAATCAGTATGCTCC
This sequence comes from Varanus komodoensis, assembly GCF_004798865.1. Classification (NCBI taxonomy): domain Eukaryota; kingdom Metazoa; phylum Chordata; class Lepidosauria; order Squamata; family Varanidae; genus Varanus; species Varanus komodoensis. Next base: position 8,246,949 of record NW_025335922.1, on the reverse strand, counting down.
TCCTGTCCACTAAAATATGCAGGTAACTTCTGATGTTATAAACATTTGTTAAATCTGAAAAAATTCTTATTTGGTGGTGGCCTCTGAACTTTGGATTGGCTTCCTAGCATAATAGGACAGGTCTAGAATCTTGCCCAACAGAAGTAGACTGTTAACACCCTCCCTTCCTCAGACAGGCTTTTAATGGAAAGTGTTTTATAGGTTATTTTTAATATGGATCCTTAAGTTTCATTTGTGTGCCTGCTCTGTAATTTTATTGCATTGTTAGTATCTTCTTAAAACCCCACAGGATTTTAAAGCCTTAATGTAGCCTAACTAAACAGAAATAAAATCCATGTTTCCTGTCCTCACCTCACTAAGGAAAAGCATGCTTAAACTGGTCTGTTATGCAAGCAAAGGTTACACTGTGTATACTGGTGTTCTTTTTCAAACATTGTGCATGCTGTTTGGATTTCTTGCATTGAGCCATTCTAAAGGGATTTTTAAAACATACTTCATGAGTGTGGAAGTGGAGGCATGAAATGCTTTAAAGGACAGCACTGCTTGTTTAATTCTGGGCTCAGGGGCAGAATTCCATTTTGGAGAAGCTGTGGGGGGTGCATTGTTGCTGGAGTAGGGCCAAAGCCAGTAGGGGTAGGAGCAAAAATGCCAGCATACCTGAGCTTAAAGCTCTTGCTGTTAGTCACTAAGCCTTAGGAGAGGTACTTCAAACTTTTGGAATGTGGGGAAAACTGCTCAGAAGCTGAGAATCCTTCAGCTGATCTGTGGTCGGGGAAGGGGGTGGTATTTCTTTATTTCTTTAAAATATTTCTTGACGTGTCTGCTTGGAGATCTCTGGTGTGGTACCCATGCCTGTAATTCTGCAATTCTGCTTTAATTTTAAGCTGTGGAATCCAAGCAGTCCCATATAAATAATCCACTTATGCTTTCTTTCAGTATGCCTTCTTGGTGACAGCATCAGTACAGTTCGCGGGAGGAGTCATTGTGTTCTTTGGCCTTGTGATTTCTCCCAAGGAGATAGGTGAGTAGATGGTTCATCGTGCACCTGCCTTGACTTTCCTGCTTGCAAGCTGACTTCCCAAAGTTGTACCAAGTGCCTTGTTAACTTTATCTCGTCATGCTACTTGTGCAGTTCCTTCTTTTCAAAAATCCATGTCAGGCAGGGACATTGCAAGTCAGCATGGTGCAATCAGTTTTTAAATACGATATATAGGCATAGGCACAATGAAACACTAAAGCAACATGATTTAAATGAAGAAACAGGGCAACAAAACCCAGAAAGATAAACCCATTTGCAGAATAGCTGTTAAGAAAAAGCACAGCCCCACCAAGAAAGCTGACGTAAATCGCTCACAAAGGCCTTTCTGAAAGGGTTTGAAAAGGAAGGCCTTCATGCTACAGCAGGAGACCATCAAGGCTGGATTTTCCTGTACAGAGAACTCTGGAATGTTGGTGCAGCCATGAAAAAGGCTCCTCTATTCTGGCTCCTCCTCGTTTGGCTGCAGGTGAAGATCTTTTCCCCAGCAATTTAACTATTTAACTTTATTTTTAATATAGCATTTTAATTCTGTACTGCTCCCATGCCTCTATGCTGGTTCAATTGCAATTGAGATTGTAGTTTTTGTTATTTTAAGTTCGTTTGTGAGGTAGTGTGTTAGTTAATTGCCCAGAGAGGCTTCATTGCTGGGCGATATGAAAATGAAATAAACAATAAGCAGTTATGACAAAGGGAAGAAGAGCAGGGAAGCAGGCTCATCCCCCCCACTCTGCTGAGAGACCAGCCACTCTGGGCTCCTCTTCTAGTCCAACTGTCTATTTTAAGATTCTTTTAACTAAGATCTAGTGCTTTTCTCCAATCCTGTTTTGTTTTTTGTCGAGTGCTTTGCTTGTGAGCATGAGCAATGCAAGGGCTGTTTTACTTGCTGGGAGCTAGTTCTGCTGAAGTTGTTGTTAGTTGTAAAGTCGTGTCTGACCCATCGCGACCCCATGGACAACATTCCTCCAGGCCTTCCTGTCCTCCACCATCCCTCAGAGTCCACTTAAGCTCACGAGTGGGGTACAAATGCTTCAGAGAAATGGTAATTTCAGTATTTGGCTTCAGTTAGCAGTCTCACTGCCTCACTTTTCTGGAGTGAAGGACTTGTATTTTGGAGGCGACAGGCCTTCTGTCAGAACACATGTGGGACGTGGCATCCCTAAACGTCTGAAGCAGCTCTGTGTTCTAGTCCAGGGAGACTAGACTGTGTTCTTTGTGCAGGCAGCTGCTCTTTCCACACCATGGCAACTTCGAAATGGGTTTAGCTTCTCCTCTCTGGGTCCCATTCTTCAGAGTGACTTATGGAGGCTTCTTTCTGTCGACACGTCTCTCCAGGGGCAGCGTGCAAGGGTGCCTGTGCCAGCAATAGCTGCCAGGTGTGAGGGATTTTGGCAGGCAGTGTTTCCCACAGAAGGTGAGAAGATTTGGCTGCCTCCAAATTACGATTATGCAATGCAGTCGTGGGGGCGGGTAGCAAGCCTCATGGAGCAGGGATCTTTACCTTGCTCTGCTAGCTGGCCATAAAGCATTGCATTTTTAAAATAATCATTATTGCATTTATAACCTGCCCCTTTCCCTGTTGCAAGGAACCCCAGGCAGCCTTCGTGGCCCTTCTCCTCCATTTTATCTTCACAACAGCTCTCAGGGGTGGGTTAGGCTGCAAGTCAGTGACTGACCCTAAGTGAGCTTTCTGGTAGAGGACACAGGCAAATGCTCTGAGTCCAGGCCAACATCACACTGGTACACTGGACTCCGTGGCAAATCTAGCAAATTTATTATCTACATACTGCCTTTCTCCAAAATACACAGGGAGGTTTGCAATTGTAAACTCGGTCTTGCTTTCAAAGATGCACAAGCTGAAAAGGGAAATAAGCCATTTCAGTGAAAAACCCCACGTACTGCGGTGAGGAACTCAGGTGTTTGGCCAAATCTGGGTTCTCTGGAAGACCACACCTCCTCTCCCCTGACCTCCAGTTGCTACATAATGACAGATGGAGTGGTCAGCGGGGGAGGCAGTTGTGGGAGGGGTCCCAGTCAGGCTGATGGAGGGGTCCAGGTTGCATCAGATGCAGCAAGGTGGAGTGGCTGCCCAGGGAGATGGTTCTGAGGAGGAAGAACCAAAGGATAGTTGATTCCAACAAAACTGATGGAGGGAAGCAAGTTGTCTTGCGTCTCCTTCAGATGCAGCGTGATGGAAGGGCTGCTGAATGAGTGAAACGGTCATCGCGTTCCCCTGTGTCCTGCAGCTATTAAAAGGCCGCGCTCTTTGCAGGGTTAGCTGCATGCAAGCCCAGTGGCTACATCTGAACAGGACACATGCACATTCACACGTGGGCGTACACACTGGAGAGGAGCAGGGGGTCCTGAAATGGAAGCTGAAACAGTCACGGACTAAGGATCGATTTGCATAGAGGCTGAAGCTGTGGCGATCTTTTCGCTCTGCTGGTTTCAGCAAGCTTCCAGTAGAGGGCTTCCTTCTAGTTCATCTACCAGAAATCCTGCTGGTAGACTGAGGCGTCCTGCAGTTAAGTTCCACCTCGCAGCTGGTGCAGTGAAACTTGCAGCTGGGGGACACTGAGCTGCAGTTAAATGGGGAATGCACTGATTTGTTGGGTCTTCCAACTAATGGCCAGACATTCGGGGCAGACAGAGCCAATGCCAGGGTCAGACAGGAATACTGTCAAGAGTGCTAGAAGGCCGGGGTAGAAACTGGCAACTCTGCGGAACAGCAGAAGCGTTTCTAAGCCAGAGGAGTAGGAAGACTGAGATATGAGAGAGCAAACAAGCTTAAGAGAAAGAGAGGAGAAAGGAACCACAAGGAATGAGCCCGGAAAAGGAATCATCCTGCTTTTCAAATTGTTGCTCTGTGCATTTATTTGTCTAGGTCTCCCTGAAGTTGGCGAAGAGACTGATGGTGCTGCTGAAGAAGGTGCCAGTGAGCCACTGATCGGTGGTGACACCAATGAAGATGACGAGGAGCAGAATTACTCCATTCAGGCCACTGACTTGAGCAGCAGTGGCAGCGGCCCCCAGCCCGAAGCCATCGGGTTTTTTCAGGCGTGTTGTCTGCCTGGAGTTATCTTGGTAAGAGTTTCTGATGTTGTCAGGAATACATTTACACTTCCATCTCCTAGCACAGGGACGGGGGTGCATGCAGGCTGTATATGGCTCCTGCTCTGTCCCTGAACTGAAAAAGTATATTTAAGTATTTCAATATTTATTTAAAAAGACAGTATCTGTAGTGGCCATCCAGCATCAGAAGCTGAAATGTAGACTCGCTGCAAGGTAAATTTGGCTCTTTTGGCTTTCCATAGCTGTTACAGAGCCCCCAAAGGGTTACCTTTAATTTTGAATACAAATTGAATTGCATTCTTGTGCAATGAAGCTATCTAATTTTGACAGCAGACTTGTATTTTCCCTGCTTTTAAAAACTTGGGGAAGCCATGTGGGCTGCGCAGTGTCCCAGGAGTCTGACTGCTGGCCCTCCTGCCATTGTCTACTTTGTTTTGGACAAACACCATAAGCATCTAGCAAGGATAGTCAGTGCCTTGAATCTCTAATACCTGAGGAACTTTACAGTTAGGATGGGAGGGAGGGTGGCCTGGGGAGGGTGGCCTGTATGACACTTCCTTTTCCAGCACCCCCGGTAGTGATACGAGTTGAGTGAGGTGTTCTCACCTGGAACTCTCCCGATCCCCCACCAGTAGCTAAGCTGGCTAGGATGGGCAGGAGCTGTAAGCCAAAGCGCATGGAGGGACACAAGCCTGCGCTACTCCAGGCGTGTTCCTTTTGCGGGGCGCTTTGGTTCTTTCCGTTGGTGGGTGGTGATGGTGGCGTGTTGTGTGCTTGTTTCAGTATTCCTTGGCCTACGCCTGCCTGAAGCTGGTGAACTACTCTTTCTTCTTCTGGCTGCCCTTCTACCTCAGCAACAATTTTGGATGGAAGGAGGCAGAAGCTGACAAGCTCTCGATTTGGTATGATGTCGGAGGGATTATAGGTATGAGTCTGAAGCAAACTGGAAACGTTTTTTTCCTTTCTCTGATTTTCTGGGTCTCTTAAAATCAGAACTGGATGTGGTAGGTAGTGGGGGACAGGCCAAGTTCCATTTCCTACCTAAGCAAGCCCGTGTGATGTGATGCAAATTGTGTTATACATCTCCTTGATTATTGGATGTTTTGTGGCACCTAAGACTATTTTTGCCCAAAAGTTAGAATGAAGAAGGGTTATGGGCCCTTTATCTTTCAGTCTATGGGCCAAATTCCATTTTGGAGAAGCTTTGGGGGTGAAATGTTCCTGTGGAGGATAGGTTGAAGGCAAAAAGAGGCAGCACCAACAAATAGCAGCATATATTAACTTAAAACGTACTGACAGAATATAAGCCATCAGAGATGCATTTCAAACTTTTAGAACAGGGAAAACTGTAACAAATGCCAGGACACCACCAAAGAATCAGTGGATGGGGAAAGCAGGCACGGTCTTCTGGTGAACCCCAGGAGGACCTGGGTTTGAACTCCTGGAGGGCTTCAGGTTCTGCACCCCAGGTGTAAGTGCATGGACTGGAAGCCATGAGAAGGACTCAGAAGCTGAACAGAAGCCTCCATATCTTGCCAGCTGCCATTGTTTAAAAGCACATCTGGTCCTTAAGTCTGGTGCAGAGCAGGGGATTAACTCGTCATCCACCGTGATTTGCGCTTGTCAGTACAATTTACAACAACTCGAACACAACAGTAGTTCCTAACCAGAAGGCCCTGCATTCCTTTTGTTGCTGCAGGTGGCACCATCCAAGGCCTCATATCCGATATGTTGCAGAAGAGAGCCCCTGTGCTAGCCATCAGCCTCACCTTGGCCGTTGTGTCTCTCTTTGGATACAGCCGTGAGTACTTCTCTGCTCGCTATGCAGGTTTGATTAGGGTGAGGTCAGGTGGTGCTTGCTTTTACTCTTGCCTGGTTCCAGACAAGGTGCAACAACATTTGTCTATAAAAAGGGAAGCAACTTGTGATCCTGCAGAGGTTTTGGCCTGCAACTCCCTTCAGCCCTGGCCAGCACCATTGGTGGCAGTTCTTGGGAGGTGTAGGGCCTTAGCCCTGATCAGTGACTTGAAGCATTAGCAGAGTGGTTCCATTGCATTCTGAGTGTTAATAAGGCTAGGATTTGGGGGCCATCTTGAGTTATCACAAAGAAGGTACGAAGAGCTCATGGATGATTAAACCAAGCAAACCTCCCTCTAATTTGGCCTGCTGTTTCTTTCAGGGGTCAGCCAGATGCTTTTGGGAGGCCCACAAGCTAACGGGTGTTCCGCTGAATGCTGCTTTTTGAACAAACTAAAAAAAATGGCCTACAGGAGAGACAACAAATTAGAGGGGTTCAGTGTAGCTCTCCCTGGCAATGAGGGGGTTGATAAGATATGGGCTGGATCTTTACCTTGACAAGGTGGCCCCTGTTCAGTATCTCCTGCGGCATGGGCGTGGCCCCTGTGGCCTTCCAGGTAATGCTCCACTACCATCGTCCTCCGCCAACATGGTTAGGAAGAGAGGCAGTCCAACACATCTGAAGGGCTGTGCTTTCTTTCCCTAACAGTGTGTTGGTCCACGAGGTTGAGAAACAGACTGTGTCAGATTTTTTGCATTGCATGAACCCCTGTTGCCATAGGATTCTGGTGTGTCAAGACTTTTGCCTCCCACAAGATTTTTTTTAATAGCCTAAAGGTGTGTATAATCTCATGGATGCAGAAAGATCAGCTTTTCTTTTTTCTTTGTTTCTCAGATAAGGGCTAATGTGCCAATAAGAGTGGGAGATGACCCTTTTCAGGCTGGGGGCTAGTTAGGCTTTTAGCTAAAACACCAGTATCTCCTGGGTGTGATGGGACAGGTGTTGAGGCAGAGCTCCCTGGATTTTGGAACGATGGCTTCAGGAGTGTTGTGAGCAACGGTGGAAGATCTATCCTCCCAATCTGAGAAACTGTGAACATGGATATTAAAACCTCAACACGTATTAAGATGTTCTTTTGCTTCTTCTCTCCATGCACACATGCATGGACATGCATACCAGTAAAATTAGCAGATTTCTCATCCCAGGTCATTTGACCCTGGCAGCCGTTTGTGCAGTTCCTTATCTACCTTGGCCAGCTTGAATTTATGGTCAGTTTTTCTGCAGTTGGGTGGAAGAACCCACTGCAGCAACTCTGCCTTCGTTTTAAAAGGAACAGGGCACAGGCTGTGCATTGCCACCACTGATTTAAAGGGTAGTAATGCACCAACCACTGGTAAAGACGGGGCTTACGGAACAGACGTTTCAAACAGACTCTAAGCCAAGCAGAGGAGGCTGAAGTCAGGGGCCAGACTAGATGGCCTGGGAGGCCCTTTCTGACTCATTGTGTTTCTCCCAGGCATGCATCTCTGGAAGAACTTTTACGATCAGTTCCTCGCTGCTGCTGAAGTATAAACTCAGGGTGTTTTCTTTTTCCATTATAGGTTCACCAAACAGCAAAGCTATCAACGCTGTTATCATGGCAGTCACAGGTAAGGGGCCAGTGCTGGCATTTCAGTGTGGCTGGAAAGGAGAGGAGGAAGACCAGTACTGGCATAACACTGGTCTGTGCTGCCGGGCGTTTGTGGTCATAGCTATAAGGCGTTGCTGTGTGTTCTTTCCCCCTTCCTCTTACAGAGGTAGCTCGCAATAGCAGCTGGACCCGCCCAGCCTTTCCAGATCAAACATTCATGTGTAGACTTGGCCAACTAGGAAATTGCTTCATGCCTTGAATACAACAAACTGCAGTCCACAAACGCATGTGCCATGCAAATGTGTTAAGTGTGTAAGGTGCCATGAGGCTCTTGGATGTGTGAAAGAGCTATCAACAGATCACAGGCAGAACTTTGGCATCATCCTGTACAGAACGACCTGATTTACATGGAGTTTTAACCCATGGTTTGTTGGCCTGACTGAAAGCTTTGGCTGCGGGGTGGTATAGAAACAAATACATGAATGAATAAATACCCATAAATGCCCTTTATGAATTTGCATGTAAAGATAACTCTAAAACCAGCATACCATGGTTAATTACATAATGCTTTATGTGTGAACCAGGTCAGTGCTTCTAAATCAAGTCTGTTGAGTTCACAATTTGCATGCATTTAGTGTTTCCAGGAGTGGGCCAGCCTTCTACACATAGCACATACATAGCACATGTATACATACATACATAGATTGTAGCACATAGCAGTACTGTATGCTCAGACTAAGAACGCCTTCACTGGTACCAGAAACTGTACCTGTCCTTTACCTGGCTTTCCTTCTCTTTTGCCTTTTCCTTCAATGTCCCTTAGGCTTTTTCATTGGAGGTCCTTCCAACATGATCAGTTCTGCCATTTCTGCAGACCTGGGGCGTCAGGAAATGGTGAAAAGCAGCAGCGAGGCACTAGCAACCGTGACAGGAATTGTGGATGGCACGGGAAGCGTCGGAGCAGCTGTGGGGCAGGTGAGAGAGATCCCCAAAGGATTCAGACTCATTTGTTAAAGAGCAAAGGTCAGAAGGATCTGACATCTTGTGTTTTTTAAAAGGTGAAAACTTCCCAGAGAACTTTAGATTTAGCGGTACTGAAGATCTTCTTTTAGTGTATTTGTAACAGTTCAATGAAGATGCAACTTGATCCTAGCATTTGTTACATCTCAAAATGGGTATTACAGCTGGTGGCCAAAATGTTCTGGGTAATGGAGCAACTTCCTTGTAAGCAAAGTTTCCAGTATCCAGGGCTTTTGGAGTTTAGAAGAAAAGGTGAGTAAAGCAGGATGTGAAAGGGGTTTAAAAAGCAGAGGGAAGTACTTCTCCTTTTCTCATATTGCCAGAATTTGGACCATCCAGTGATGCTAAATGGTGGGAGATTCAGGAGAGAGAAAAAGAAGGTATTTTTGATCCACATGGCATGTAGTACTGTACGGTTAAACTATAGAATTCACTGTCACAGTGATGGCCACTAGCTTCGATGGCTTTCTGAGGGGTTTAGAAAATTCATGGGAGGAAAGGCTACCAATGGCCACAAGTTGTGATGGTTACAGTAGCCCTGGGAGTTTTGGCTACAGGGCAACTACTGGCCAACAGAACCATATAAGATCAGGAGGCATGCATCCGCCTGTCACTGTACATCTATTCATCCTTATTGCTCTGCTGGAAGCTCTGCAGAAGCACCATGCCTTTGCAGACACTGGAAGGCCATGTCAGCTGCAGCACTGAGCTGCCCTGTTCCAGCAGTAATCTTTGCTTTAAGGGCAGCATGGAATACAGTTTGTGGGCTGCATAATAGATCATGAGAGGGGCTGGCAAAGAAGGACCAGAGCCTTCCATCATTCTTTCAACAGCCCCTCTTACCAGGTTTTTTTTTAAGCTATGTAGGCTAGTCCTTTGGGAGCTGATTTATAATGCTGCAACAGACGTATAATGTTTGATTCTCTGCCCCAGGGCTTGGATGTCTAGTTGGTAGAGATGGCATGACTTCCTTCTCTGAGTTTTCTTAAATGATATAGGAACTAGGGGACCATCTCTGACTATAAAGGTCATGTACAGATATGTGCAAGAAAGGAATCGAGGACTGGTTTTAGGGTACTGTTAAGGTGGCATGGGAATACAGTTTATGTTCTGGCAGAGTAACCAGCTTCTGCACCAGAACACCGCAGAGCCTGCCAGAGCTAGTGTTCAACCCCCCACCCGCAGCCCCTTAGATTTCAAACTGATGCCAGGGGATTTCTCCAGCAACTTAGCAGTAGTGCTGATTTGTGTGTGCCTGTTGTGGGTGGTAGTGGCCTTATCAGTCTTGGCTTTCTTCTATCCCTGGAGCAGTTTGCCCTCTGACATCAAATCACATCACATTCCTCTTGAATCTTCTCAGTGCCCAGAGATCTCAATGGCAAGCATCCACTTTACAATTAATCTAATCTTTTTACCTGGACACATTGCTATTTTTGAATTTCACACATCAGCGATAGAAGAGAGGGCTTTGGGTCAGTTGAATTGCATCCTCCACTTTACCTGAGGTTATAGTTAGGTGTGTAACAGCATCTTTCTATTGCAACCAGCTGCTGTCCCACTACTAGGCTGTCTCCCTTGGTGAGATGTGAAGCAGCAAGGGTACATCAAATATCTTTAAACAGAGAGAGACTAAGGGTGGAATCCTATGCACGTTTAGGCAGAAAAATGGCTGACAATTCCCAGCCAGTGGAAAAAAAGCCATGTGACATGCACGTGGTGGGCATGTCATGAGTGGAGCTGGCTGGTGCCGGAGGTCAGATTAGATGGCCCGGGATGCCCCTTCTGACTCGCTCTGTTTCTCTGTTTCTAAAAGAATAGATTCTTTTCAATAAATATCAGGCTGCCTCAACTAATCATAGTATAGGATTTCCTGTGCCTGCAGTGTCTACCTTCTCACAGTTCTGTTGTACATGTTTTCCCACACTGAAAAGAGGAGCCTTCCCCCTCATTTTCCAGAGGTGACCTTTCAGTTTGAAAGAGCTTCTGATTAACCCACTGACAGTGACTGAAAAATTATAGACTAAATCAAACTTGAGAGGTTATCATCATCTTCTGACTTCAGGAATTGGTATCTGACTGCTTGCTGTCCTCTTCCCTTCCCAGTCCTCCTCCTTTTCTTACATCATGCATTTTAAATCATGGGGTTTCATACAGAGATTTCTAGTCCTCTATAAAGCACTTGGGAAACTGTTGTAATTGTATAAATGGTTCAGAGAAGTTTGTATGTTGAAATCTGACAGCTTGTGAAGCAAGGAATGGCCACTGAAGGAGGGGGATTCATGCTGAATCATTCTTGAATCTGGAAAAAGCAAATGAATGTAATAGAGATGGAAGAAAGAAAAGTGTCTTTGCATGTTAAGTGTCCTTTAATGGCTTAATCTCTCACTGTATTTCCCCCACTTTCAGTACCTGGTATCATTGATCCAAGAGAAGCTGGGATGGATGTGGGTCTTCTATTTCTTCATTCTGATGGTAAGGGCCCTATTTACTTTTACTTGAGACTAGAGGGGAAAAATAAGTTCCTGATGGGATTTTCATGGGAGACAAGAAGTTCTAAAAACAATTAGCTGTCATAGAGCACATTCAGTTGTTCAAAGCCCTTTGCATGCATCCTATCCTCTCAACAACATTGGTGCAAATGATCACCCCCATATTTCAGCTGGAGGCCAAAGCTCAGAGCTTGGCTTCAGGCCACCTGCAGTGTGATCCTGTGTGTCTGCTCAGCATCTAATTCAGTGGGATTTAACTATATAGGATGAAAGCCCTGTTCTGCTAATGGAAGATGTGTGAGTCAAACCAAGGATTTCCTGATTGTTAGCTCAGTCTCTTAGCTGTTACACCTTTTGTATAGCTTGGAGTTCAGTTTCTCAGCCCTGTGAAGCTGCAGCAGTAGCTTCTGCTGCTAGCTTTTTCTGGGACTAGACTGGTATGGTGGCTGACCTACCCCTTCTCTGTTTTCAGAAGCTTTTGCTGCACTAGCCAAAGCCATCAGAAAGATGCAGATTTCAGTCCCTCTCTTAATTCAGATGGCCTGAGATGAAAGTGAAATAATACGCTTGATAAAAGATGGGAAATTGTGTGCGGCAGGGTATGTGCCAGATTAAAGGTGGAGACACAGAGAGATGCTGTGTCATTCAGTGGCCTGATTTTCAAGGCTTTTCTGTCTAATGGTGAAGTGTGTCTGCCAGGAGTGATTCACTGGACACTTGGGGTTGGTAGGGGGGCAATGTTTGCATTTTATTACTGGTACGGTGGAGTTCTCACAAAGGGGTAGGATCTCCTCACCTCTGCAGGTAGAGTCATTTGCATGAGCTGAAGAACAGGGGGGCATAAAGGGTAGGCCTGGTGGGACACTTGCTGAAGGCCAACGTCCTGGTGGGAGCTCAAGAGCAAGACTCCCTGGGCTGCTGCTCCTCTTCACCACTGCAGCCTGAGCGTAGCAGCCATGCAGTCCAGTGTTCAGTTTACACAGCTCACAAGTAGCATGCTGGTGCAGCAGCACTTTTTGCTCATCCTCTGCAGCCACTGCTCTACAAGAGTGCTACGTCTCTGCTACTGAAGGCAGCTTATAGTCATTGGCCTGGCAGCCATGAACACCCTTCTCTTCCATGAATTTGCCTGTTTTAAACCATCCAAGCTAATGGCCATCACTACACTGTGTGGAAGTGAATTCCCTAGTTTAACTATGCTCTGTGTAACAAAGTCTTTTACCTCTTCCTGAATCTCCCACCAATCGGCTTGGAGGGATGACTCTGCATTCTATTAGAGGGAAGAGAGAAACATTTTTCTCTGCACTCACTCCTTGGTACATTTCTATCCTGCCTTCCCTCGTTTTCCCTGTCTAATCCACTCCCTTGGCTCCCAGATGTGGTAGCTGGTCCATTTGGTTTTTCGCATAGTACAGGTACGGACATGATGGGCTGCAGGTTCCAGCTGAGCTCTTGTGGGCGAGGGCCATAACTGAGTGTTAGAGTACTTGCTTGGCAACCAGCAGGTTGCAGGTTTAGTCCCGGCATCTCCAGTAGAAGAGATAAGGGGTGAGGAACTGTGGGCCGGGGCCAAATCTGGTCCTCCCGGGGAATGGTCACGTTCCTCCAGGCTCATCCTCTTTTGCCAGAGATCTGAATTGATGCATGCAGAGGGACCCATGAAATGAAGCCTGAGGGCTGGTCTAATGTGCTTGAAATGACCCCAAGAGCTAGTGGCGTCCTTGAATCACTGTGCACACCCATGCTAAAGCCCTTACCTCCCTTTCTTTTCACAGACCACTTTAACAGTGCTGTTCATCACACCTTTACTAGCAAAGGAAATCCGCATGCTCCTGGTGCAGAGGCAGCTGCGCAGGGCGGCTGGTTGACACCGCCCTCGTGTCGCCATCCAATGGAACTCTTCCAGGAAGACCACCCAAGGGAGAGGGGTGTTTTTAGAACTTTTAGCACTTCACTTTTACTTCTTAATTTACCTGGAAGGCTTTGCTGCTGAGAAGTCAGAGCCTAAAGTCATCGCAACAGTTGGCTGCCACTTAGACATGGCTGTTTGTTTGGAGAACTTATTGAGCAGGCCAGAGAAGGACATTTTCCTTTTGATTGTTACCTCTTGTTCCTTGGACTACTTGAAGAAGTAGTCAAAATCATTAGGTAGGACCTTGACCAGGCTGAAGCATTTTGGGCTGCAGGTGGGGGATCTCACCTATGAATCCTGTCCCAGAAAATTTAATCTCTTTGTATGCAGAAAATGAGAAGGTTCAAGAAAGGAATTCAGACATGCCTCCTTTCCATCATGCTGGTTATCTCTGTGAAAGAAATGACCAGAATGGAGGTGGGTGGTGAGCGGATCATTCAAAGCTGCAAGCCCTACCTGCAGCCTGAAGTGGTACAGTCCAGGGAAAGCTTTACCACTTGATGCTGATTACTTTGGATAAGGTAGCCCTCCTGTATTGTTTGTACTGTTCTAAGCCTTTATCTTACATCTGGATACCTTACAGTTGACAGATGTCTAAAACTGACAGGCTTCTTTACAACTTAAGCAAGAGGGAAAAGTCTTTTCATTTGATACCAAAACACTGTTTCAAATTTGCCTCAGGCCAGTCCAATGTAAAGTTTTCAAACTGATGGTGCCATCTCTCTGCCCCCTGGTTTCCTCCCTGGCTGTTTGTTTACAAAATGCCTAGCAGGAAACTGGAGGAGCAGCCCAGATCCTTAGCATCCTCATGTAAAAAAAGAAGTCATGTTTTTATTCTATTTTTAAATACTTGTGCCAGTGTTATGGCCTGTGCTCATTTAACCTTCCTGTGTTTAACTGTGCAATTGCATTCCATACTTGATTTATTTTTCTTTTAACTGCCTCATGTGCAAGAATGAGACTGCATCTCTGGAGATGTGCCAGAGCCAAATCATTTCATGCAGAAGCATGGCAAAGTTTTACCAGTGTCCTTAAAATTAAGGTGAATGTGATTTTGAATGGCGTTCAGCAGCTGATCAGTGGGGAGGGTTTAATTATCAGATATGCTCTGGTGTCTGGTCAGCTGTGATCACTTGCACTTGATATCCATTGAGAGAAGATTGAAGACTTCTAGGGGAGTCAGCCAGGTTTCATCTCTCCATTCTGGCCTAAAAGAACATGGTTGAATGATCCTTCAACCTGCACCAAAGGCATCTTGAAGGTGGAATTTACTATCACAAAATGTGCAGAATGACTGCCAAAATAGGCAGCCTTTCCATTGCCCCCTTTCCTTTGTTGAGTTCTGCATAGTTCAGCATGGTCCATGGACCTCATGCCATAGAATGACAGTAGAAAAATGCAGTTTGGTGGTGTCAGAAAATGATGCCAGCTGAACTCAGTAGGCATATTTCATGGCACCCCACCCTGGCAATAAGCTGTGGTGGGTGGTTGTCATGTGAACAATCCACGGTGTGCCTGATAGATGATCTGGCTCACCCTAGATGGCTGCTCACACTCCCTTCTCAGTCCTCCCATGGGCATCCCAGCTGCCCCTGCAGGAGGACCAAGTTGTCTCTTCCCCCTCCCCAGGGCAAGGGTGAGTCATTTGGGGCTTGCTGCAGTTGTCTTTCCCCTTTAAACAGGCTCCCTTGATCATGAAACCTGGATTTTCAGGGCTGCAGTAGCACCTTGGAAGGACTGTCCAGGGCTGTCCAGCTCTTTTTCAACCCCTGCTCCCAATTTTTTACCAACATTTGTGTTTTTCTACAAGCATTTTTATACCCACTCCTGCACAACTCTGAATGGGGAGCCTTGGGTGGGCATTGTGCAGGGGCTTGCCCATGGGCACAGCCCCTGGGCATTGCCCCACAGAAGCAACAGGTAAATTTATTTCTTCCCTTTGGTTTCCTCTGACAGCTTTCAAAGGGCAAGCCATCAAATGTAAGCAAAGCTGTGGATGATCTCCTGAGACTGAGGGGGAAGAAACAATTAAGGCACAGTCCTGGCAAGTAAGGCACTGCCAGCTAAGGAATGCTGGGAATTGTGGAGCTTTTTTCTGTCTAAACATGCATAGGATCGTGCCCTTATTTGCAAATTTGGAGGAAAAGGGATTTTTTTCTTTTCCAAAACTGCCTTTATAAATATTCAATGTGCAGCGATAGCCTTTCTTTTGTGCTATTATTATTTATGACTACAAGTGTTTGAATCATGTTGTGACTCCTGTGAATGAAACGTTCTTGGTATTTTCAGGGCCTCTTACTTGTTCGTTGCTCAACCATTGTGTGCTCTCTTCTAGCAGTGCTGCTCAGTTCCACTGTTCTTCAGGATGTGATCATTTCTGGGTGTTTCCTTTTTTTTAAAAAAAGGGGAGAGTCTTTCTTCTCTTTGCTTTTAATTTGGCTGCCTAATCCATCAGTGGCATGAAGATGTAGATTAGATATTCTTTTTCTTCCTTGTTCCTTTTCCACTCCATTGCGGCATCAGCTGTTGTGTGGGTTTGTCCTGACGAGAGATGCTCTTGATCCGTCTGGTTTGTTTTATTGCTGAAAAGACACTTAAATGGTTTGACCTTCATAATAACGACATGCTCTGAATTCTAGACCTGCTGTAGATAAAAAGCCTTTCCCTAACCTTTAGGGTCTATGCACACAATCACTTTCCCACTTTTTGTTAACTTGATCGGGGTGATCCACAAAGCACTACGTCTTTAAAGGGAGTCCGATATTTGCTCAGCTCCCACCTCACATGTCTGTGCAACACTAGGAAGGTTGGGAAAAAAAGCATTTGTCAGAATAAGTCCTCAGAATCCCAAGTTTGAAATGTCATTCCTCATGAGTAGCTTGGTTGGCCAGAGATGAAGCCAGGTATATTCTAAGGTAGCTTTCCCTAATTTGGTGCCTTCACGATGTGGCAGTTCCTATCATTCCTACCCTGCACGGCCATGCTGTGCCAGCCAGGGATGATGGGAGTCATGTCAAATGCATTTGGAGGGTGCCAGGTTTGAGAACTCGTGGAACTCGTTTTGACAGAGGATGCCTGTTCAGACAACTAGTTCTACTGCACTGGGAATGCCTGTTGTCCTTCAGCCTAGGAAGGCCATAAGCCTCAAAGCCTTCACTTCAGCACTGCATAAGATGACTCGCCAACGTTTCCATTCAAAGGCTGATATTTGCAAACTATTCTATGGATTCTTCAAAACACTCCATACTTGACTGATAACTAGTTAGGCACTTTCCACCCATATGTTTGTCTTTCAGATCTGCTACTTTGTGTAACTGAGAGGAAATGTTGTTAACTTTACAAATTTTCATGTGAATAAATTATTTTTGGTAAATTGGAACATTCTGTGTATGCATCTTGTTTTGCTGTTGGGATGACGCGGGCTGATGTGCACGTCCCTCCTTTCAAGTGTCATGTTGTGACCATGTGCAAGACAGTAAGGCGGCTTCCTCCTGTTGTTACCCTTTGGATGTTTTAGACTTCAGTTCCCATCAACCCAGGGTACATGGCAGGTGATCAGGAACTGTGGGAGTTGTTGAAAACATCAGGAAGGTTCAGGGTAGAGGAAGGTTGCTATATATAAATCATGGAACATATTACAAGAACGAATATTCTGGCATGTTAAGTATACACACATCTGTCCAATACACACACAACCAGAGAAGTGCAGCAGGTTACACTGGCACTGGTTCCCTGATTGTACACAGAACATGACATCTGCAGGGGCCCCATGGTAACTTAATGTGCATGTAGTTGCATTGTGGTTGCTTTCATACTGCTGTATCTTAAGGACTGGTGGTAGATCAGCACTTTGGACTGCCAAGCTTTCTCAGACAGGTTTCTAAAGCCACATGGAAGGCTCTCAAGCCTGGAGCCACATGCTCCAGGCTTTTGTGGATCCTCAGACAAGACACCCCCAGTGGGCCTACCTTCTTGCTGCCGTGGTCATCAGCTGCTCTTGCTCTTCCTCCTCTTTCTCATCACTGCTACCACTGGTGTTCTTGGCAGGCAGAGAGCTGGAGAACGGCAGCCGTGGCCCCTCCTGCTCCCCGCTCTCACTGCCACCACTGCCATTGCTCTCTGGGCAGAGTGGGCGGCATGCTGTGATGAGGAGCAGCTGCTCCGGGAGGCTCTTGCCAGGTGGGCTCCTCAGCAGGTCCCTGACCCTGCCCTCGCCACGGGCTCTGATTGCAGAGAGCACTTCCTTGGGTGTGGACGTCTGGCAAGAAAAGGTCCATCTGGGAAGGTGGTGCTTTTGAATGTCTGCCGGTTAAGCAGGTTTTACAGTCCTGGTGCCCAAGGCAGTGGGGAAAGGAGTCAAGCCTGCAGCGCCAGGAAAATGACATGCCTCTTGAGTGCAGACGGGAGGCACGAAGGAGGCCTGCAGGGAGAGCTCAAGTGGAATGGTGCTCCAGTCTAGAACCTGCTGGCCAAGCATGGCCCAGGCTCAGAGCTACAAGCTGCTTCCACTGAATCAAGAATAAAGCTATCAAGACCCACCCAATGCAAAAAAGCCCCACCTTATCTTGTCAACTGCCTGGGAATAGAGGAAAGAGTTGATGCAGAAAAGATAAGGATGTTGGTGCCAGGTGGATCTCACTGGGGAGATCATTGCATGGTTGGGCAGCAGCGGCAGGAAGGCCTCTTCCCCTTCTGCCACTGCAATGAATGTAAGAAGATCCATGTAGGATCAGATCAGCGCTCCATCTCGTAGATCTGCATACAGCCAGTGGTGTTGTGTATGCCCACTGTGATAATGCCCAGAGCTGAACAGGGTTTGCCGCTCTGCACATGGCTTCCTTGCTTGTTGCATGAATTCTTTCCTCACCCTGGGCTACGGATCAGATGGCACATTAGTCTATTATTCCAGTGCCAACATATTCATTGGTAAATGAAGTTCTTGCCGCTGGTCATCAATGGTGTTGCAAGGCAGTTGGGTAAGGGAAACAAGGGGGACAGCTCCTTAGCTAGGATGTGTGACCACTGCACCAGCGATCTGCCTATTAATTGAGAATTTCAAAACACACAGTACAGTAGAACTGGGTTATTCTACTAGGCAGGCCAAACCCTAAAGTGGTTCTTTGGATCCTGGTCTTTGCCTTCACTAAGTTTCAACTCCTCTAAGCAAGTTTCTACTTTCAAACGTGATGCTCTTTATGAGCTGGCAATGATGGATGTCACAGTCCAATGCACCTTGGGAGCACCACATCGGAGAAGGTTGGTCTAGGGCTGGCCACTTTTACCAGCAGCAAAAGATCCCAGGTTAATAATCCTTTCTGTGCTTACAAGTGCAAGCTAGATACTGTGTGGTTAGACTTTGAATTGGGAGTTGCAGAATGAGTCACTCAGTTTCATTATGGCAGAAATTCTCAAACTGGTCTGCAAACTTTGTTCAGCTGGTGTGTGGCCAGTTTGTAGACCAGTTTATTTGGATATGCCAATTTTTGTGCAGACGTTTAAGCCATTTAGCACCTGCTCCTTGCTAGCAGTTGTACGAAGGGGTCACTATTTTGTACTGTATCGTTATCCTATGCCTGGAAATTAGTTGGAGCAACTAGTGGGGAGAAAAGGTGGCACTATTAATGTGGGGAGGCATGACATTGCAGGATTAGCAGGCTACTGGAGGAGAAGAGGGGCTAGAGTTAGGGGCTACCATCTCAGTTATGGGGCTGTGTTGCCTGATGTGTTTTTCTTGACTGGACAAAGGATTGGTGATCTGATAGTGGGGCAATTAACATCTAGCTATTATAGTCAGATCACTTCCTATTGAGGTTGATACATCCAGCAGACTTTCCTCTCCATACGGGTGGGAACCTATAAAATGGTTCACCAACAGAAGCAAATGGATTATCCTAATCTAGAGGGCTCAGAGATTTTTCTGCTGGCGTGGCTGGTGCTCCTGTTGAAGCCCATACCCCTCTGGGAAATACAGATATTACTTGGGGCAGTTGACACATTCGTGTCCCTGTGCCCTCTCTCTGCTCAGGGCCTGGCCAGCACTTTGGTGTACACTGCAGATGAGGACAATGAAGCAAGAGGGAAGACAGTGAGAACACGGCTAGAGGGAATCATGTGCTGTGCTGATTCTGGCTGAATGCAGATTAGAGCTTGTTACTGAACCTATTCTGGATGTCCTGGTGGCAAAAAGGGAGTTCTTCCCCGTCAGCATTGCATCTTCCCAGTGTCGTCTAGCAGAGATGTTCCTTTGTGCTACAAGCAGGACTAGGAAGAGAGTTGGTGGAATCTTCAGTCACACACTGTGACAGGTTCTCATAGCATTTTGATAATAGAATCATGGAATAGTAGAGCTGGAAGGGACCAGAGGGCCACTGGGTCCAACCCCCTGCTCTGTGCAGGACTCCAGGTTAAACCATCCCTGTCAGATGGCAGTCCAGCTGCATCTTGAACGGCTTCAGGGCTGGTTTTGGAAGGGAAACCATCTTGTTCACCTTCTGGGAGGTTCTTGCTGTGGGAGGAATAGGGGAATGTAACCCTGCCGAGTCTCTTGGACCTCTTGGCAGCTTTCAGTACCATCCACCAGGACATCCTTCTGGATAGGTTGTCGGGGTTGGGAGTTGTTGCCATTGCACTGCAGTGTTTCTGCTCTGACATGAACGGCTGATTCCAAAAGGTGGAGATGAGGACTATTGCTCTGTCTCTTGGCAGTTTTGCCATCAGGTGCCACGGGGCTGTATTCTGTCACCCATGCTGTTCAGCATCTTCATGCAACTGCTGGGCAGTTACCTGGCTGTGTCAATTGTCAATATGCAGATAACAGCTTTTATCAGTGTGGTGTAGTGATTAAGTGCACAGGACTGGGAGTCAGGCAATCTCAGATGGAGCCAACTGGGTGGCTTTGGGCCAGTCGCAGGCTCTCAGCCTAACCTACCTCACAGGGCTGTTGTTGGGATATGATTGAGAGCAGGAGGAGGAGAACAATGTGAGCTGCTTTGAGTTTGTTCTAAGAAAAAAGTGGGATATAAATCTAATAATAAAAAAACACCCCGCTCTGTCTGTTCTTTTAATCAAACCTGGATGGGGCAGGGGGCATCAGGGCCAGTGCCTGACTGCAGCAAGGACATGGGTGAAGGCCAATAAACCGAGACGCAGTCCAGGCAAGGAGGAGATGCTGCTTATGGGTGCTTTGTCTTCTCAGCTAAGTGGAAGGGGCTGCACTACCCTACGGGATCGGGCTCATAACTGGGAGGTGCTCTTGGATCCAGCTTTGTCACTGAGGCCCAGGTGGGCTCGGAGGCATGGGGCACCTTTTATCAACTAAGGCTGATACATCAACGGCATTCTTATCAGGACAGAGATAGCCTAGCTACGATTATCCATGCTCTGATCATCTTTTGTCTGGATGGTTGCAATGTATTATCCTTGGGGCTGCCTTTGAAAGTGGTCTGGAAACTTGAGCTTGTCCAAAATAGGGTAGTAAAATTGTTAATGGGGACTGGCTGATGTGATGCCGGTACTTTTCCATCTGCACTGACTGCCAGTCCATTCCAGGCCTGTTTGGAAGTGCTGGAATTAACATTCAAAGCCTGACATGGCTTAGGGTTCGTTTTCAGCTGTCCCTCCCCTGCCAAAGGTAGTGAGGTGGGTGGTGACTAAAAAGAGGGCTTCTTCTGTTGCATTGTGCTGCTGGTGGGATGAACTCCCCAGAGACACTTACTCAGCATCAACGGTTTCCCTTTGAACGGTTAGTTTTTTGGTTTCTGTTGTTTAAAATCTGTTCTGTCATTTACATCTTTGCACTGGTGCTAGGTGCTATTTTCATTTTATATTGTTTCAAACTTAAATGTTTACACTGCATTTTAGCAAGTTGTATTTTAGGGTTTTAATTGCTGTGTACCACCTGGAGAACTTTGGCTATTGGGTGGTATTGAAGTAGGGGAAATAAATAAGATCTGAAGCCATTTTGACCAGGGCAGGAACACTGAACAGACTAACAAGGTTCTGGCCCAGGGCCTTTGATTTTTATAACACAGTGCTGGCACTGTCTATTAATGCTCTCTGAAAAAAGCAAGAAGTTCAGAGGGGCCCTTCTCAGCTGCCTGGCTGAGGGCCCATGATTTTCCTAATGCAGCGCTGGTTTGGATGCTGATGACAATGCTGGCACTGAAGGGAAAACAAAGTGCATTCAGGACTCTGCGGAGACAGCCGGCAATTTTTAAGTGGCCTGCAAAACTGCAGATTTAGACAAGTGCTGCCTTGTGGGGTACATTTTGAGCTGAACATCTGCATACAGCCCCAGTCCTTTCCCTTCCCATCCTTGACTGCCTCACATCTCTGAGTCCAATAGCCTTTGACTCTGGCCAGGATCTCGTGGCCCTTTGGTCGGATACGTTTCCTGCTCTTGCTTCACGTGTTTGCTTTACCTAAGAAACTGAGGCTATTAGGATTAATGATTTCTGATAACATGGCCCAAACACTATGGCTTCTCCCCTCCTATTACCACACCAACACACACAACTTTATCTGCACTCCCTTCATCATTCGTTCTAAACACCTTCCAAGTGCTGTCTAGAGACTCATCTCTCCATCTCAAAAGCTGCCTGCCTGCCATCCGTCCAAAAGCTTGGGAGAGAATTTTCATCTTTCTTTCTTTGCTGCTTTCAAGATAGATATTCACACTCTGTGTCACCCCTTCCCCCTGCCCCCAGCCACCAGTAATCCCTGTTTTTGGAAATCCGCCCCAACATCTCTGAAGTCAGAACAGCTTAAGGCATCATCCAATGAACGCTAAGCAGAAAAAAGTACTACAACTTCCAGCATTCCCTAGTCAACATGGCTAGCTGGGGCATGCTGGGAACTGAGGACTTTTTTCCTGCCTAAACATACATGGGATGGTGCTTTCAGTCACTCAAACCTTCTCACACCTGGCACACTGTATGTATTACACACAGCCAGTGTAGGGAGGCCATGAGAAAGTCAGGTGAGGGCTTTGTAGACTCAGGTTCAAATCCCCATGAAGCTCACAGGGTGACATTGGGTCAGTAAGTGTCACTTAGTCTATAGGACTGTTGTGAGAATGAAAATCTTTGTGGGAAGCCATGAGTCCCGTCTAAGGTCTCTGGAGGAAGGATGGATACAGAAAAATCAGCAGCAGCAATAACCCACCTATCAGGTAGGATAAGATTGCAAGTAACACATGTGTTTAGAGGCTGCAGCACCGAATAGTTTTTAAGTCACTGTAATTCTGTGGAATGTGAAAAATGTTACATTTCTAATGCAGATTAGATCTTCTTGCAGCATAAACTGCAGTGCAGCTTTTTCCAGCTTGGTTCCCTTGAGATGTAGTTTCTGTTGGCAAAGACATTTGTCCCAAGCTATTGCTATGCAGTGGTGAAAGGAAGAGTACCTGGGGCTGTATCTTATGACATTGATCACTTGGGCATGGTGGCTGCCTAGGTGGCCAGGCTATTCCTCCAATGCCTTGTCAAACTAGTTCAATCATCTCCTCAAGCACAGAATAAAACCCGCCATCCAAGGAAGTTACGAAAGCCAAGGCCATTGGATAGTTCCTGAGGAGGGGTTTTAATACTGCCTCCTCCAGTCCAGTGCTCTCCAGATGCGTTGGCTACACCTCTGCAGGTAGCGTCTAATGGAAACTGTAGCCCCAACCTCTAGGGGTACCAGTTTTGGAGAAGGCTGTTTTTAATGCCATTATGTCTTGGGAAGCAAGATTTAGGGTGGATGCCAGCAAGTACTTCCTGACCCCTAGGGTATGGAATGGGCTTCCATGGGAGGTGGTTGAAGCCCCATTGGTGAGGGTGTTTAGCGATAGGCTGGACATGCACATGGTAGGCATGTCATGAGTGGAGCCGGCTGGAGCTGGGGGTCAGACTAGATGGCCTAGGAGACCCTTTCTGACCCACTCTGTTTCTATGTTTGTCTTGTACTGTTTTTCAGTGGGGCAGGATGGGTCCATATTTCTTTATTAATCAGCTTTATATCCTGCCATGTTCTCTTCTGAGTCAAGAAGCCCTTCGTCAGCAGTACGCCTGCACTTGGCCCTCCCGCCATCTCATGTTGGCTGCCAGCGAATACAACGGAAAGACAGTTGCCATGGGTCTGATGTTGACTCTTGTGCCTGGTGGATCAGCACCTGCCATCCTTGGACAGCACTTCATATATTTGCAGCCATTCTGAGCAAAGAACCAGATGCTCCATCTCTTGGCCTGACCCATCAGAAATAAAAAGTGTCAAGCAGAGGGAAAGAAGAACTATGAGCAGAGGCAAGACCATTTAAGGCCGCAGCCCAATGCCCTGTACTGCTGGCAGATGCAAACCTCTGAGCTTGGAGGCTTCCATGGATCCAGTGCATAGAGTGAACTGCAGGGGCAGTTGTCCCTGCTCCCATGGCACCTCATGCCATGCATTTCATCCAGATGGTGGATTTGGCCACTTTGGTAATGTGCCAGGAAGGAGGCTGCGGCGTTATCTCAACGTGGTCTAAACCATCTGTCCCAGACTCGTCCCCTCCCCTCCGGGGCCCAGTTGTATCCTTGCAGAGACAGCTGGTATGGATCTTTCTATGCTGGTTGTGAGGAAGGCTTGGCTTATGCAATCCCAGTTCTGAGGCTGCATAACCTCGGAGCTGGGGTTCTGAATTAATCCTATGCCCCCTCCAACATTGGGAGGCCATAGGATCATATGCTTAGGGTGCAATCTTATGCAGCTAAGACAGTTTTTCTGCCCAAACTTGGATAGGTTTGCACCCTAGATGATGTACTAGCTTGGGGCAAGATAAAGTTCCCCACCTGTTCCCAGAAGTCACCTGCCATAATTCTGACAGTGGAGGCAGCAAAATAATTTTCTATGGAAGATCTTGGTGCAGGGTTGGGAATCTGTGGCCTGCAGAACTGATCTGGCTTGCAGAGGTTCCCTATCTGGCCCACCAAGCTTTCATGGCTTCCTCCAGGGATGGGATGTCATGTGAACAAAGTGAGACACGGGCAGCTCCACGGGTTCCTTGGTTCCTAACTCAGCTCAGGGCCACTTTGCGGTGTGCAAGCTTTTCCTGTTGTAAAGTCGGGTCCCATTCAACACCCCACAGTGGATCATTCACGTGGCGCTTCAGCAGAGAAACAAATGCGCTCAGAGTGTGTGCTTTGCCCTGTGAAGTCATCCACAGAGGGCTTAACCCCCACCCCAGGCTTAGTTTAGGCATAGGCAACATGGGGAGGCCAGCAGGCCTGCAGGTCACCTAGTCTTGAGCTGTGAATGGCCTCAAAGGGTTGATGTCTTTCAATTAGACACAGAGGTTCACACAAAAATTGGGTAGGGGAGTCAGGATCTGTGGAGCAGGAACTTCAGGGCAATGGAGACCAAGGCTAGAATTGGAAAGTTAAGGGCACTCTTGCTTTCCTAGCTAGTCTCTCCTTCCTAAGTGCACTTGGCAAGTGAGAAGCAGCCTTTGGACCTTTATCACCAGGGACTGCAGGTCACACACCATTTGCTTCTCGGATATTTCTGTTTCCAAAAGCCTTTGCTATGATTGCCTCTCTCGTGCATTTGTAACATTTGCTGCCGCTGATGGATGCACTTGGGTTCGCTGTACAGGGGTTGAAGCAGGCTGTTATTTTAATAAATGTTTTCTGCTATGTCATATGACTCAAACTTTTGTTCAAGGACCAAACATCCTACTGGCTTAAGATCAGAGTTAACTATGTTGGCTCCCTAAGGCCAGACCTTTGGAAGCTGAGGCTGATGCCTTTACAGATGCACCAGGCAACAGGTAACAGTGGTGTACAATGTCAAAAACTGTTCTTGCTTACACTTTACCCTCCCTGCACTCACCCTTTCCCTCAGTCTTTCAGGCTCAAGACCAGGTAGGGAAGATGCAGTGCCCGGGATCAATCACTGAGTTTCTTCTCTTGCTTCAAGCAGATCCCAGCCGCGCTCCTTCTGGGACTTGCCTGGGAGTAAGTGCATTGAACTTAAGAGGACTTGCTCTCAAACATCAATGTGCAAGAGATTGTGCTGGCAAGAACTTTTGAGTGGAGTATAATTTAACATGGGCAATTCCTCGGAATGAAATAGTATCTTCAGAGATAACCTCTAACGTGCACTTTAACCTTTGTCCCAGCTCTCACAGATGCTTAGAAATATTAAACTGGAGGCCTAAGTTGCAGTAATTTGACCTCCACATAATTGAATGTTTTATTTCTAAATGGTGTGATTAACAAAAGACCCAAGGAACATTCACTGCAAACTTACTCATGCTCTGTGTTAGAGGAGAGGAATTTTAGCAAAAGGCAAATAGAAGTTTATAAACAGAATGAGTTGTAGGTTGCTATCTATCATTTAACTTAAAGGAACAATCCTTTGCAAACTGAGATGCAAAGAAGGCAACAGCTCCCGGTATGACCCAGATTACATAGCCTTTTTCTGTCAACCTGCGTAGGATTGTGTCCTGTGTTGTTTTCCCCCCATTTACTTTATTTATTGCAAATTTCAAAATGAAATGAATTTCCAGGAGGAGGAGGAGGAAGAGGGAGGGGGGAGGAAGGAAGGGACATGCAAAACAAAGAAAAAGCCAGTGTGGTGTAGTGGTTAAGAGCGTGGGACTGGGACTCAGAGGATCTGGGTTCTAGTCCCCACTCAGTCATGGAGCCAACTGGGTGACTTTGGCCAGTCACAGACTCTCAGCCCCACCTACCTCACAGGGTTGTTGTTGTGGGGATAAGATGGAGGAGTGAATGATGTAAGCTGCCTTGAACCTTTTGTAGGAAAAAGGCAGGATATAAATAAAAAAACCAAGAAAAAACTGACATTAGCAATATTAATATATGATAAAAGCCAAACGTATCAATTATACATCAACTTGAACAATGGCAGACTTATATCCATATTTATGCCCATTCAAGGCCATCTAATCAAAAATTGAAATCATTGTTGAATCTTCAATCCATTGCATCATAGGAGGTGAACTTTCGTTTTTCCAGGGTTGTACTATCAACTTTTTAGCTACCAAAAGGACACAGAAAATCCATTGGTATTGACAATTTAAGAGCAAGTATATAAGAAATTATCCTAATACAAAGTTTATCCCTGTTATGAGTTCCACCCAAAAAGAGGCAAGCAGTGGACATTGCCAAAACATACAATTTAAAGAAATTAATAGCATGATGCCTCTAGGAGTTGTTGGTTTAATCATTTTTTTTCTCACTCCAGAGAACCCTGGGAATTTTGCTTCTGAGAGTGGAGGGGACATTTGGAATTCCTAACAGAACTCTAAGCATCTCACCAGGATTCTTAAAAGAGAAATCATGATTGATTGGTTGACTGATTTCCTTGGTCACTCTCTGACTGGCAGTATTCATATGCCTGCCCAAGCACTCTTAGATTAAATAATGGCTTACAGTCTATATTTCTGCCCAATAACTCATTGGCTTGGGTTTTATATACATAGCAACAGCCTGGGACACTGGTTGAGTATGGGTTGTTTTTGAATTGTGAATCACCATTGAATTGTGGGTTGTTATTTCATGGGAATCCTGCATTATGGTTTAATTAGGAATGGTTAACCATGAACAACCGAAAATTCACAACAATAAATCATAGGTTTGCTTCCTGGTTTGAATCATGCGACTGCTGGGAGGCTCCTCTTTAGAGAACAAGCTGGAGGACTAAGAATCGCCAGCCACCCGCAATGTCCACGCTGCGGCAGTAGCCCACCCAAGAGGAGCCTGAGCCCTCAGGGGTGACTGTCCAGCAGCTTATTTCTTCTCAGCTGGAGTCTTAACCTAACTGCATTTCTTCTAAATGTTATTGACGCCAGTGACGATAACCAGCTTGTAAAAATGTCTCACTTTGGCTCCGTAATGGTGATTTTTGTCACAATTCAAGCTTTGTGACGTTGCAACAAAATTGCTTGAAAATATTTAGAGTTTCCTGTAAGTCAATGCAAATTTGGCACTCTCCGTTGCTGATTGGGATCAGCACTGGTTATTCCAAAGTGGGTGTCAACATCTTGCTGTTGTTGCCTCCATGAAAGGGCTAATCGGCTGCTTTGGATGTGTCAGCTTGACCCAGGTTGCCATGGTGTTGTGCAAGAAAAACTTTCATAACCAATTGTTTGTGCCAGGAAGTTAGAGAACACCTTAAAACGTCCAAGACCAGTGTGGCTGCCGCTGGACCTAAAACATTGCATGCAGTGTTGAGATTGAGGGAAAAGGGGCTGGCACATTCACATTGCATTCGATTAAGTCATTGGGGTTCAGGGGTTTCCTCTTTTGTTTTTGTTTGTAGTGTTGTAAATAAAATGTTGACCCCAAGAAGTGGATATACAAGCACTGGTGCTCTGGGAAAGAGGGCATTCAGTCCTCCCTCCTTCTTCCCCCTTTCCCAAGCAATGCTGATGCTGCTGCAGATGGTTTGATCTTGGCTTGCCCCTCCTGTGGCAGCATTCATGGCTTTGAGCACAGAGATCCACCAGATCCTTTGGATCCTGGAATACTCCCTCAAGGGACGTAGGCTGACCTGAATGAAGTATGTTAACTGCTTAGCCATCTTGTCCTATCAGTAGCTTGATTTATTTATTTAAAGCTTTTCTACCCCGTCCACCACTAGCATCTCAGGACAGCATACAATAAAATGAGTAGAATAAACAAAACACCATAGCATCTGAAAATTGAAATACTAAAACCCCAGTTAAAAACAAACATTAAAATGATGGGAGAATAAAAAAAGGGTTTCACCTGATGACAAAAAGAATATATCATTGGTACCAGGCGAACCTCTCTGGGGAGCATATTCCAGAGTTGGGGTGCCACCGCAGCGAAGGCCCTCCTCTGGGTTGTCACCCTCCTAATCTCCTTCAAGGAGGACTCCCGGAGCAGGACCTCTGCCTCAGATCTCAAGGGGCAGGAGGGCACATAGGGAAGAAGGTGTTCCTTCAGTATCCTGGACCCAAGCCATGTAATTATCAAACTTCAAACTTTTGTATGCTACTCTGATGTTCTTTTGCAGAGAAGCATGAAAGCACTCAGAGTCCCATAAACTGGAACTCTGAAAGATGGGGAGTAACACCCATAGAAGATCCTTTTTCTGTTTCTTTGCAATGGCATCTTCTGTTCACATGCCACTGATAATGGCCACCTTGCCACACCTTGAGATTGTGCATTGCATGCTAATACATGTAGGTTTTTCCAAGTCCAGAGTCACTTTTCTGGTACTGAGGCTGAACTGAATAAGAGGAAAGCGTCACGGAGCAGCCCCACTTGGTGAGAATGCAGCCATCTCCACTGCTGCAATTCGCAGCTCTCTCTTTTCTGAAGCCTTGTTCTGACAAGCTGCGATTGGTATAGTGCCAGTTCAAACAAGGCCATCAGCACTATTTGATCTATTTATGCACTGATAAAGATGCAACATAATTCAATTCTTTCGTAATGCTTCTGATTTTATGCCAGAACAAACCAGGAAATAAACCAGGTACACAAATGTGGGTGTGGATTAGTGAGATTTAAAAAATGGGTGGGGGAACTTAAACGATTGTGATCCCCAACTGGCCAAAGGCTGCCTTGAAAAATAAATGGATGCAGTGAATTCCACAAATTCTTACATATTAGGACAAATTCTAAAAGAGTAAAAACATCCTATACTAGGACTTGAAATAAGTCTTTTTCCAACTGATAAGGCAATTTATTTGCGGTAAATTTGCATGCACTCATAAAGCCTGTATTGTCTCTGCCCCAGCAGCCTTCTGTGCAATATGGAATTTGCTTTGCAGATGATCAAGAATGCTAGGAGTTGTAGTCCAAAATACCTGGATAAATCCCAAGCTGGAGAAGATTGTTCTAAAGGGGCATAGCTCAGTGGTAAAACATATATGCCCATGTGTGCTACTTTACGGAGGACAATCCTCTATTTTGAAGGCATCCTCTATTTGAAGGGCTGTCCTGTTTAGAGGCAAAGAATGATAAGAAAGGAAAAATTGCCAGCAAATAAATAGCACCAGGAAAGCACACTGTACAGGCAAGGAGGTCAACTGGTTACAGTGGCATGTATTGTATTTCTGTTTAAACTATTGTAGTAATTGCTACCTGTTCATCTACACGCATGAGTCAACATATGCAAATATGCACAAAACACCGTCTTTTTTGCCAATGCACACCTGCTTGTTGAGCAATGCGTACGTGACCACACAACTAAGGTTCCAGGTTAACTCCCCAGCATCCCCTTAGAAGTATTTCAGCTGACATTGCTGGAAAGACCCCCCTCATCCTTGCATCACTGCTGCCCAGCTGTATCTCGATCTGAGCGGGGCCTCGTCAGACTGCTGCCTGGTGGGGGCAGCTCCTATAGCACTGATTCTAGGCAGGCTTACTTGACAGGGACCAAAAATAACGACAGCAGCTGTGCTCGGCTTTGGTAGCTGGGAGCTGCCATTTAAATTTCCCACAATGCCCTAAGCTGACATTATGTCAGCAGCACCATGGGAAATTTAAGCTGTGCCTCCCAGCTCTGATTGCAGGGCCACTGCTCAGGCACTGGGGTGCTGTGGCCATTCTTTCAAGGGCTGTCCTGTATTTGAAGAGCTGTCAATGGGAAATTCCTCTCTGTGAAAGTGTCCTCTATTTGAAGTCTCCTTTGTCTGGTCCAAATTCAATTTAAAAATGAAGAGCCATTGCAGGGAAGCTTCAAGATTCCTATTTTTAGCACCTGGATGGCAGATCGAGTAGGCACTAAGGTCATCGGGTCACAATCTTTGCAGCTATGCTGAGAAGTATTGTATTGCCATTTAAATCCCAGAAATGATTTCTAAATGTTTGCCTTTCCGTATGAATTAGTACAGGCAAAATTTAGGCCAACCCAGCAATGAACGTTCTCCAGGCTGGTGCTGCAACGGTGGCCACCCTGCACAGGGTGCAACACACCCTGTTTCTGGGTATTGTGTGCCAATGCTGCTCCCAGACCTGGCCTGAGTGGGGTCTTACGGGAGATGTAGTCCACCTTCTCTGGGGGGGGGGGTGGAATTTGGGGAGTGGGGGCTGGAGATGAAGCAGCAGTATGACTCATGATGGAGCTGGGAGTTTATTCAATTGAATTATGGGATCAGCCCGCCTGACTTGCTGTCTCTCTAGGGACCGTATCTCTGGGATCAGGCACCTGCCCTGGGTGGGAAGTGCCAAGGGCACTTTGGATCCTGCTTCTGCTTTTCCTGGCAATACTGTGAGCACACACACCCATGCACAGTTTCACGGGGACATGGAGACATGGAACATCTGACTCTCACTGCAAACTGCAGAATGGGCTGCAGAGACAATGACGACACGGAGAGGAAGGCTTGATGTGCTAAGAAGCAGAGCCTCAGGGAGGAAACACTTCTGCATCTCAGCTGCTTCAGCAGCTATTGGAAGGCCCGTCTGTCGTGGGTGGCAAAGCTACAGGAAAGAGGAGGACTGGGAAGGGGCAGCTACTTATAAGGACCAGCAAAGCACAGTTCTAACTGAAGCACAAACATCTGCAACTGTAGACAACCACTGTGTGATGTGTTTCCACCATGGGGAGACCATAAATGGGGATTAGGCTTGTATTTGGGTATGCTGAACAGCAGGGCAATGGGTCTTAATTCTCCTGTTAACATGGAGGTTACTTTGGGCCAGTCCACCTCAGCTGGGGTGATGACTTAGGCTGCTCTGGTGGCCAGAACCAGAACAACTACCACTTTATTTGCAGGATCAGTCCCAAGCCCTGCTGGAGTGCTCAGTCAGCTGATGAGCACCAGCTGGGAGTTCTGGGGGAAGAGCTATAGAAGAGCCAGGTCTTCCCTCCAGACCTGGCCTCAGTAACACAGGTTGGTCTGTTTGCTGTGGTGCCTGCATCCTGCCTAGGTGGACCTGCTCCTAGTTCCTGCCTTTCCATGTTGCCTTGCTGTTGTGCCTGCCTCTTGCCCTGCCTGTGTATCCTGCCTCACCATGTTGCCTCAGTAACATGGGACTTCCTGTGAGTTGTGATGCAGCTCCTGCGCCTTAGTGCATCTGATTGCTGGTGTCTTGTGTCTCCTGCCACAGCAAGTCTCCTGCCTTGTTATCCCTCCCAAGGTACGTACAGCTCTGTTTGTCCTCCTGGTTCTTGAGCCTTGGCTTGTTCCTGGTCGCTTGTTCTGCCCCCATCCATTCTTCTGGTTCCTGACCTCAGCCTGTATCATGACTAGGCCTCGGCCTTTCCACTAAACCCTGCTCTGGGACTCTGTCCTTCCCGGGGCGCCGTTGCCCTGCTCCTGGTGCCTCTGCTGCTCTGGTCTTGTCTCTGGCTGCCCATGTCCTGGCTGTGGACCATGAGAATTGGCTCTGACGCATGGAATGTATTTTCTAGCTTTCAGATGTGCTGTGTGTTGCTTTCCCAGAAACCTGCCCATTGAGGAGCTGTGTGTAAGGGTGGAGAGTGTGTGTGTGTGTGGGGGGGGGGTGCAGGAGACTTGTGTGGCAGAGGGTGGAGGCAGATTGATGGCAAACAGGGCTGCTTTTATAGTGGGTGATAAATACTGTCTGCCTGACTTGGATTTGTTTAACTGTGGGGTTTACACAAGAAGATACCGTGACAGGAAGGTCATTCATCTGTAGCCACATCAGAAGTCTGAATGCGGACTCCTGCCTAGGCTGGGCTGTACATGTGCAGTAGTGGAGGTTTTTAAACACGTCTTTCCTCATTCACATCTGGGCTTCCAGAAGTAAGCAGCTGCTGGGCTGCATAAGATTGGGGAGAGGGGTGCACTGGCATGTTGGGCTCGGACATGCCAGAGCAGCATGTTCGAACTCTGATGACCAAAAATAAGGGGGACCTCTATATACTATTCAGCTATGATGCCACAGAACCAGTGATGCACCAGGATACTGCAGTATTTCAGATGTTTTCTTATCATCTTATATTATTCTAATACATATATTTATAGCCCATCTTTTTCTTTCAAGGAACCCAAGGAGGCTTCTGTAATTGTTCTCCACCTCCCCAATTTGTGCTCACAACAGCCTCGTGAGGTAGGCCAAGATAATAGTCAATGACTGACCAAACTCACCCATGGAGCTTCATAGCTATCAGAGAACTAGAACTTGGATCTTCCGCATCCAAGGCCAGCTGGCAAGATGTAGGGTCAAAAATCCATTCACCCATGAAGCTCACTGGATCATGTGGCTGTGAATTTTACTGGATGACTTTAGACCAGTCATAGACTTTCACCTGACCTACCTCACAGGATTGTTGTGAAGAAAAATGGAGAGGAGTTTCATATCTGCTGTTTTGCACTTATTGGAGGAAAAGGTGGGATGGAAATGCAGTGAATAAATAAAATGTTTAAGCTCTCTCAAACAGGGATTTAAAAGATGAGAGTAATCATGACTCATGAATAGAAAGTAGATGCGAGGAGATCTGAGATGAAGAATAGCTTCAATCAATTGAAAATGGTTATTTCTTGCCCAGCATTTATAACTTGCTCTTCGAAATCAAAAACTGCTTCCAGGGCAGCTAGAAATGTAAAACCAACCCCTGGAAAAAACAGTCATCAAGGTGACAGAATGTTAATGACATCCACAGATATTAAAATACCGAGCCAAGAAGATAAAGCAGCAAGTATGAGTACATCTAAAAGTCCTGGGCAAATTAAAAGGCCTTTAACCGCTGCCAAAAGCATAATGAGTATAGCATCAGCCAAGCTTCCTTGGGGAGGGCACTTCAAAGGCATGGGGCCATCACTGAGAAGTTAGCGAAAACTAAGGAAGGATCTCTGCAGATGATGTACATTTTTGTGTTCTAATACATTAGTCTGCTTTTGGTTCCATTATTTTATGTGATGGCAATTGTTTTATTGTGTTATGTGCTGCCAAATTGTCTCCAGCTCATGCCGATCCTAGGAATGAGAGCCTTCCAGAATGTCCTGCCCTTGAGAGCCCGGCTCAGCCCTTGTAAACGCAGGGCTGTGGTTTCCTCTATGAATCGATCTACCTCATAAAATAGAGTTGGACGTGGCCAAGAAGGCCACTGGGTCCAACCCCCTGCTGTTGCAGGACACCACATTACACCATCCTACTCAGATCAGGCGGCTGTCTGGTTTCTTTCTGAATGTCTCCAGTGTGGGAGAGCCCACCACCTCCCTGGGCAACTGGTGCCACTGTTGTATTGCTCTGACTGCAGGCCAGATATCAGGAAAAGTTTCACTCCCTCTCAAAGAACCTTGCAGGTCCTGAAACAAGACAAGAGTTTTATCCACAGGGTGACTGTCACTAAGGAGAATCAGTAGTAGTATTATCGAAGTATCACAACAGTATTTTGATAATTTGGGAATGACCAGTAAGTCCTCTTCTGATGATCATTAGGGTCTGCTGGGTAATAATAAAGGAGGCAGTCTGCTAAGTATCTTGGTCTCAAGAGTTGTTTGCAGCGTTCTATATTAGCAAAATCACCTTGAACCTGGTCAGCAATATACTCACATTACTGTACATTCATAACTAGAAGTCAGCTGGAAAATCGTCAGCCCCCACCATGGGAGCTTGGTGCCTTTACTTCTTGGGTTCGCTGCATGGGTCATCTAAGGACACTGTCTACCGGCTTCCTCTCCACCCTGAATCCCCAGCCCTTACAACCTAGAAACAGGTCCAGCCTGACACCTTCCTAGACTGGCCTGATCCAGCCCAGCTTTTCCTATGTTCTTAACTGCAATAAAGAGGGACTCAGGCTTTGCCACATTTGCTGCAAACATCCTAGATTGCCTCCAGGGCTCTTTTACTGAGAGCAAAACTTCTAGGCTTATCCTTGGAGGATTTCTCTTTCTTCCTGAATTATAGCTCATGGTTTTGTTTTAATTCCATCACTGTTCCCTGAATGTTGTACTTTGAAGTGATGCAAACCCTCTTCACTCTCTGGGTTGTCTTTATCAAGCATACAGAAACCCTTTATGAGAAAATCCACAAGAATGTCTGTTGTAGCAGTACAGCTTATGGAAGTCGGACAAAGCAAGGTGTCTAACCGCCCCCCCAACTCTCGTGCTATCTATATCCCTTAAAAAAACACCCCACCTATAATTATTACTTTCAGACTGGCAGAAAACTTAAAGGAAGTGAGACAAGGCCCAGTGACCACAGACAAGGTACAAAAACTTAAGAGGAGCCAGTTTATTCCCTTGCAGTGTTAATAGATCAGGCCAACAAACTTACAGGAAGGAAAATGTTTATTCTTCTAATAAAAACTGGCAGAGCAAAAACATGAACTAACACCAAGAATTGCCAGATCTCCTGATGCTTGGATCCTGTGGGTAAAAACAGGTGTGACCATTGAAACCCAAGCCCTTTTGTTAAAAACGTAAAAGTCAAGGGTGGCAGTGGCTGGTTGCAATTTTGCTCAAAGCAATGCTATGTGGGGACATTTTACTGGTCCTCCCCCACTCCAAATTGGTACACCACTTTGCCTCCTCTTCAAGGCTAGATTTCCAGATAATCATATGGCTCCCATTGACTGGTGGGAGGCCATAGGACTGCACCTTAAATGATTTAAAAGTTTGTGTTTTGACGAATATTGAATACTGTTCAAATACAAATTTCTCTCTATAATAACCTCCTGCCAAAAAGAAGCAACCACTGGATATTTCCAAACAAGAGGCACTTTTACAGCCATACCAGCAATTAGCTGGATTGGATGATCCCATATTAAGGGACATGACAATGTCCCACATGAACTCCTACTGTGTTCCATGCATCTGATGAAGAGAGCTCTTGCCTGTAAAAGCTTAGACCAGAATAAATTAAAATGGCTGTAAGACTGATCAGTTCTTTTCCTCTGAAAAAGACTAAGATGACTACCTCTCTGGAAATGATAATTTTTATTAGGACATGAATGGGAACTACATATTCTAGATGGTAGAGAAGACACTTATTCTGAAATTCATGCTTGAAAAATGTTTCCAGTGCTCTATGAGGTTCAACTCACCCCCATGGCACTTGCCTTGGGCTCAGCTGCCGTGGTTCCCAGGCCACTCCGGCCATGTTTTCTCTTTCTGTGGAAGGAGGCCGAGACCAGGACCAGACCTGGACCAAATTGTGCCTCCTCACCAACTGCTCTGCAAGTGCATTTGTTCAATTTTTGAGGAGGTTTCTTACTGCATTTGTAGGCCCAGGGGCCATACAGATTCATTCAGCAGCCCAAATGCAGAATATGGGCTTTTGTACATGAGGCATTTAACTTACCACTTTGCCAAGGCTTCTGATTCCATATATTGTGATTTTGGGTCTCTTAGACATACTTTTTTCAGGGTTTGTTCTTTCTTTTTCTTTCTATATATTCCCTTATACAAGCATTAGGAGGCACTGTAGTATAGCAAAAGGGTGTAAATGCAGGAGTGTTTCATGCCATAATTTCCAAATAATACCTTACTTTCCTTGACCTGGTGGGGAGGGGAAGGGGGGGGGAGGCCACAGAATAACAGGCCCTGAAGGATGCCAACTTTCTGTAAAGTATCTACAAAGCACTGTGAGTAAAGAATGAGCCACTGCATGAAGAATGCCTCCTCTGGAAATGCTCCAAGTGTCAAGGTTGATGGACGAAATCCCCCAGATTCGCACAGATTTTGCTACCAAAGTTACACTTTTTAATTTAAACAAAGTGGACTTGGGCTATGTCTGCTGTCTCAGTGGGTCAAAAGCTGT
Organism: Varanus komodoensis; assembly: GCF_004798865.1. Lineage (NCBI taxonomy): Eukaryota > Metazoa > Chordata > Lepidosauria > Squamata > Varanidae > Varanus > Varanus komodoensis. The sequence continues at coordinate 8,211,310 of NW_025335922.1, read as the reverse complement.
GAATGATGCCCTCAACTACTTCCTGGTTTCCCTCAGGAGAAACAACTCATTTGGCCTGAATCCAGCTGTCTTTTCATATAGGTGCAGACTGCAGACCAGTGTTTATTGTAAATGGTCCATAAACACCCTTTAGTCTATAGCTCCTGGAACTCAGGGGTGAATATCTTGGTAAGTCCTTTTTCTGGGGTAGTATCCCTGCATTTGCAACAAAGAGTGATCCAGATCAAGGGTGGGCAACTTGTGGTCCCCTGGAGCTCCTTCTGTCCCTCACTATTGATTATGCTGGCTAAGGCTGATTAGAATTGGAGGCCAAGACTTCTGGAGGATGGCTAATGCCCCCTCTTTATGGTCTGGAAAGAGTAAACCAGGCTTTCCCAACTGGTGCACTCCAGATATTTTGGACTCTGGCTACCCACATTTCTCATCATTGGCCTTGCTGTCTGAGGCTGATGGGAGTCAGAATGCAAAACATCTGGAGAGTAGCAGGTTGGGAACGCTGGAGTACTATTATTTTGCATTAATATCCTCCCTTTTTGCCCCTCTAGCAAGGAACCCAAGATTTTCCTCCTTCCCGTTTCATCCACATAACAACCCTGTGAGGTAGGTTAGGCTGAGAGGCAGTGACTGGCCTGAAGTCACCCAGTGGACTTCATGGCTGAGCTGGGACTGCAACTCCAGGCCTCCAGGCCATCGAGCTCACCTCTCTCTGCATTCTAACTGCAATAAGCCTACCTGGGATGGTGCAGGTGGAAGGGGAATGAGAAGACTGGTGGACAAACAGTTCTGTAGGGACCCTGGGCCTTGACCTCCATGGTGGAGAACATGCTCAGCATGCAGAAGGTTCTGGATCAATCCAGGGCTGCTCTAGGTATGGCTGGGAAAGATCTGAACCAGAAATCTTGACCCATGTCATAAATAACAGGAGATACTCAGGAACTAGCAAGGGGACTGGAAGGGCTGGGTCAAGGAGGACTTCCTGTGGCTGGTCGAAGCAGATGGGGTGCACAGGCCTGCTGGGATAAAGCCCTTTCCTCCAATCTTCAGTCTGCCAAAGATCCATGCCAATGAGACACATTCGTGCCACGTCATGTTAAAGCAGGCCATTCTGAGCTAGATGGACCAGGGGGCACGCGCCATATACAGCGGTTGCAGGCGGATAGATATTCCCCCTGTGCAGGAAAAATGTAACCAGAGAAGTGGAGGGCCTCAAGGTGTTTGCATTTCCAGGTCACTGGTGGGACGCAACTCTTGTGGGCAATCTTAAGGCAGTGTTTAATGATCAAATTAGTGTTCTTGTTTGTTTGACAAATTCCGCGCTGGTACCTTGAAGGTGTTTACTCTGTAACAAGACCTGTGGCTTTGCCATTCACAACAGTCACGCAACCCTAATGTATACTAAAACACTCCAGGGGACACATTTCCGCATTTGCTCTTAGCCATTGCAGCTGAAAAACAAACCAAAGCAAACATTTCTCTTCACCCCATCCCCCAAAGATAAGCCATCTGCTGTGGGTGAACTCTGCAGCTTGTATTTTGAATCTCCAGCCCTTCACACTTACAACCCTGATACTCTAATGTGCGTGTACATATTCTTTTTTATTTCTCTGCAGAGAAAACAGATACAGAAGCTGATTTATCTGTACGGCAGTTACGTGGAACTGCAGCGCGGTTGTGGTGATTGTTCTTGTCATTCTCTAATCCTAATCCCTCTTCATCAAAAGAATGTTCTGAAAAGTCTGACACAAGATGTTCAGTTACGGAGTTCTTTACTATCAGAGAATTCTTGGGGTGGGGAGGTGAATATTAATTTCAACCAGGGCTTTCTTCTGCGTCTGCTTACCAACAACAGCTCCAGGAAGACGATTGCGATTGCTTAAATAACACGATCACTTCTTGCCATTTGAGCTGCAGGCTGGTCTGGTGAACTGGCTGCGGCTACTCTGCACGGCTCCCATTAATAAGGAATTCAGTGGGGAGTGCGGGCTGGCAGCTGATTTCACAGGCCCTGGGCAAGGTGTCCTTGGGTCACCGGGGAGAGGATGGGGATGAGCGGCCGTGCTGAAAGCAGCCCAGCTCTGGTGGCCTGGTGCCACAGAGGGAAGCCCTGAGCGAGGCAACAGCTGCAGCGCACCTCAGGGAGAGGGTCTGCCAGCATCTGGCCGAAGGAGGTTCGCAACGGCCAGAGCACCTTCCTTCTGTAGCACCAGGGCGAACAAGGGCACAAACCGTGTTAGGAGGCTGGGAGGGTTGAGACATGCAGTGTGGGCCCCCAGGGCCCCAGCATTTGCCCCACAGTGCCAGGTTGCCTGGGCCAACCGGAATGGAGCCAGAACAAGGGCCGTGAGGGCATCGTGTCAGCATGCTAAGAAGAACCCAACATTCGCAGGTGCGCTCCCTGGCAGGTCATTTTGAAGCAGGGTGGCAGACCACCGGCCTGGGTCCCAGACCTGGCCTCCAGCTCCCCAGGTGGCTAAGCCCCCTTCCTCTGGACATACCCTGTTTCCTCCAAACTGACTGGTGACACTACCCCAGCTGGTCTGTAGTTCCCCTCCCACCATTCTAAACTGGTTGAAAGGCCGGTTGACAGGCTTAGGGACTGGCAGGTAGAGCTTTCAGATAAAAATCTCCTTGGCTTTAGGCTGAACCCGCCCCCAGAATGTGGCCCCTGAAATGGAGTTTGGCCCTGGGGCTGAAAGAGGCTTGGCACCTCTGGAGGAACACTTCCTCTGGCTACCAGCAGAGGGGACAGAGAAGGTGGGCATTTTCCTCCTGTGCCCTTGCTAAACATGCATCCCAGCTGCTCCCTGTGAGAGGTAACTCACTTCTTCATGTTGGGGCTGGGGGTGGCTGAGGGACAGCCGGGGGATTGAGAGCTGGTGTGGTGTGGGGGATTGGGGGATTGAGGCTCTAGTCCCCGCTTGGTCATGCATCTCACTGGGTGTCTATGGGCCAGTCATTGGCTGTCAGCCCTAATCTACCTCAGAGGGTTGATGTGAGGATAAAATGGAACTATGTAGTCCCCTTTGGATTCCTTGTAAGAGGGAAAAGGCAGGACATAAATGTTGAAATAACAACAATAATGTATAAAGGGGAAGGGGTGATGTCACTTAGCCAGCCCAAATAACGCTGAAGGCATCTGGCCCACTGACCCTGTGCCCCAAACACTTTTTCATACTTGGCATGTTGCATTACATTATGATTGTGCACTGAATACTGTATTGTTTGGTCTGTTGCTTAGACATTTATTTTTGAAAGTGATTCATAAATATACTAAAATAATAGTAATGGTATTTTTAAAATCTTAACTGACAAATTCTCTTTGTTGCCATGTTTTCTTTTTTTAAAACAAAGTGCAGTGTGTCAGAGCCAAACTTTCGGTCTTTCGCCTGGCTGTCTTCCATTCTCTTTGATGAGTGTTGTCTAAATTCAAATCTATTCAAGTCTGCTGTAGGCCAGACAAGAAATGAATGTAGCAAGCAAAGTTAATGAGGTGCAATGATAATTTCATAAAGAGTTCCCGGCAGATCTCAGATACCTTCATCATGTAGAGAGAGAAGCTTCATGCCTGGAAATACCACTCCTCTGTCAGATGAATGTTTAGAAGCAGATGCAGCTGAGCTTCTGTTTAGGGGCTGACCAACTTCCCCTGCTCATGATACCTGAAATGCATCAGGAACTATTTAATAAATTGCAACTGCTGCACCCCATTAGCTTGGCACATGTTCAGGAACCCAAGATTCTGCTGAAGCTGAACAGGGGGCTGAAGCAACTTCCCTGTGAGGAGCAGCTACAGGCAGGCCTGTTTAAAACATAGAAACAGAGTGAGTCAGAAGGGGGCTCCCGGGCCATCTAGTCTGACCCCTGGCTCCAGCCGGCTCCACTCACGACATGCCCACCATGTGCATGTCCAGCCTATCTTTGAACACTCTCACCAATGGAGCCTCAACGACGAAAAAGCTTAGAAAAACGGCCACTAAGATGAGATGTGACAAAGATGTTTAAAATAATGCATAGTATGAAGAAAGCAGAGGGACATCTTTCTTCCTCTCCCATGACACTTGAAGCTGGAGGCAACTGATTCATGGGAGGCTTTGGAGAAATAAAAAGAAGTACTTCTTCACACTAGGTATAGTTAATTTGCTGTGGCATTTGCTGCCATGGGAAATGGTGATGGTGGCCGAACTGGAAGGCTTTAAAAGGGGATTGGACGGATTCATGCGGGAGGAGGCTGCTGGTGGCTACTGGCCTTGTGGGGCTGCTGTGTGTGGCCTCCTTCACCGGAGGTGGTGTGCCTGCTTTACCCCAGTTGCTGAGGAACTTGGGCAGGAGGAGGCCTTGCGCCCATCCTGTTTGAGGGAGCCTGTGGGCAGCCAGTTTGCCACCGTGTGCCTGGAATGGAGAACTAGATGGACCTTTGGTCTGATCCAGTGTAGTTTTTCTTATGTTCTTATGGTAAAATGGAACTGGCAAAGGGTGTGATCCTGTGTTGTTTGTCTTTGATGCAAGCAAATGCCTGAGCATGGAGGCTTGTGCACACCCAATGCAAGGTTCAAGGTGCACTGGCAGCAGTCCTGGCCATCCCGTGCTTTGCTCCCTGGATTTCATCTCGGCAGCCTTTTGTGGCTGTCTGGATGGAGCTCTGTGGAAGGGGGAGGTAAGGGGGAGGGTCCTGTGGCCCTACCTCCTCCACAGTGCCCCTTCGGCCCTTTCCCAGGCTGACCTCTGACCCCAGAGATTCAGCCACTGCTGTTCTCTCCATGCCAGCTGGGATGGGAATGGGACAGGGACTCCAAATAATCCTATTGTTCCCCAGTCAATGTTGGGAAGCCCTAAATTGCCTTGACTTTCTTGATATTATCTTGATACTGTTTGCTTGTTGGTGCATTTATTCAAGTATTTTTATACTCTTCTCAGCCAAAAACATTTCTAGATAGACTCAGATATAGTGAAGTAAACCAGCCCACAGATTCGCAGTCTAAAAAGACACGACACACAAGGATTCAGGAATGCTGGATGGGTGGGGAAGTGTCTGTGTGCAGGCAGGGAATTGATCAATTCTTTCCACAGGGCTGATGGATGTTTTTCCTAAGCTTAAATTGAAATCTGCTTCCCTGAAACATCCACCTTTTGGTTCTAGATTTTCACTCTGGAACAGCAGAGGAGCTTGTTCTGTGCTCTGCCTGACAACCTTTCAAATATTTGAAGATCACTAGCATCTCTGCCCTTAATTTTCTCCGCTTAAGCAGACCCAGCTGTTTCAACCATTCCTGCTAGGACTGGTTCTAGGCTTCCAGGCACCTCACCACCCAGGCTGCTTCTCAGCTGCCTCAACACCAGTTTCTCTTGCTCCTCTGCCTGTTTCTCATCATGGTCCCCACTTGCTTGCTCGACAGGGTGAGAGCAAGCAGAGAGTGGCACCTCTTCCTCCTCCTCTCACCATGGCAGTCGCCTGGCCAGAGTGAGGGGCAAGTGAACAAACTGATGGCAATGGGGAGGTGGAGGAACAACTCCAGGGAGCTCTTGGCATTGTAGCCCTCCTGAGGCGTGGGTCTTCAGCAGGTGCTTTGCCATGCCTAGCTTTGCTGCCAGCCCTGCGTTTGCCAACATATCATGCAGATATCCCTGTCAGCCAGGCCAGCTTGCTGAGTGTGCACTGACTAGGTGGAAAACCCCAGATTAGTTGCTGTGCAATGAGTAAGTTAGCTTTCTGAAAGGAAGGAAGTCCAATGACTTGGCTGAAGTTCCTAAAATGGCTATGCATGGGAATTATTTATTTATTTATTTATTTATTTATTTATTAAAACATTTTTATGCAACCCCATTCACCGAAGCCTCGGGGAGGCTCACAACATTAAATTAAAATACAAACATTAAGTTATAACATTAAGTTAAAATGTTTCTAAGATGCAAACATTAAGTTAAAATATAAAAAAATAATATAAAATAAGTCGCCCTGGCCAGATAAAATCCAATAATATTAACAGTTAAAATGATGCTTAATGAACCGGCAGCTGCTTTTGTACTGGGGAACACACCTTAGTGTCTGCCATTAGCCATGGGAGTCTGTGCCCCATTGCCCAGAAATCAAGCCAAGGGGGAGACCAAATCGGCCCATCTCTCTTCCTGAGACGGAGCAACTGCAGAGAGCTTCCTTTTCCCCTCTGCCCTACAGAGCACTTGGCTTGGCTTCTGCTACCTGTAGTCTTGGAACTGCAGCAGTAAGGAGAAAGAAGGCCGTGGTGCTTCTGTTGGCCAAGGGAACAAGAGCCACTGATTCGTATTTGAGCAAGAACACCAAGGAAAGATCAACATGAAAATCTGATCCTTCTCCTTTTCCTGTCCCTGCCATTCCTCTTGGTTTGTATGTCTTCTCATTTTTCAGAACCTGACAGTAGGGTCTGTCTCCCTTTCTCTTTTTAAATTAACTTTGAGAGACAGCAGATTTCTCTGCAAGAGCGATTACCCTGCTCCTTTTCCAAAACTGCTGCTTCCATTTTCTTTGCAAGAGTCGGACAGCCTGTTAGACATGGTTTTTCTCTGGCTCTTTTCTTTCTCTGCCTTTCCATGCATTCCACTCCAGAAGCACAAGGTGGGAGCATGATACAGCGGAATTGCTAATTTACTCAGCCATTTCTGAACCTTTTAGGGAGAAACAAGGGCATTCTCTTCAGTCTTAAAAAAAGCATTGGAGATTCCTGAATAACATGGAAGAAGCCCTGGAGGATAACAAAGTCATGTAAACTATTGTGTGTGAAGGATCACAAGGAGCGATCAGTAACAAGCAAACCGTAAATGCTTTGTGTTGAGAAGCCAATAATTGTCTGAAAAGTTTGATGAAAATGCAGAAATAACAAGTACCTAAATAGGAGTGTTGTATTCAGTGGACTGTAGTGCTCTTTAGACAACCCCATATATATCTGCTAAATTTGTGAAGGGAGCATGGGATCGTGCCCATTAGCTTTGTCCATGATGCTGTGGCCTCCATTGAGCAGGATCAGCAGTTGCAGCCTTCCTGGGGAAGGAACAATTGCAAGGGACAGCCCTGCCCTTCAGCCACACATTTAAGATGCAGTCCTATGCAGGTTCCCAACCTGCTGGGAACTGGAGCCATTGTTCCATCTAAACTTAAGATTACAGTGTTACTGAACATAGGAGGGGAGGGAAGCATCTGAAGAAGCTTATCTCTGTATGTGTGAGAAGGGGATAAATTGGTACTGACTTTCCAGAACCTAAATATAATAAACCAGTCTGTTTACGTGAAGTTAAAATTAGAAATAATAATTCTAAAATTCAGGTTATTTAAAAACAATGCATGGAAAAGCCTGATCAGTTATGCTTGGAAGAAAAGTCAGATAAAGTTTTTTAACCACAAGCATGTAAAAGTCTTTATTCAGTGGTCAAAGGATGATGCCTCGCAATGCTCCTTTTTAAGACCAATAATATTCAGTAATGTCATAACATTTATTGGCTGTTATTTTCCCATCAACAAAAATAAAATTTCTTGTTCATACTTCAGCCACATCAAAAATCACAATACCCACAGGTTCTTAACCTGTGGAACACATGAGATAATATTTTTAATATTTTATAAAGTTAAATTTCTGTGATTTTTGTTATATACTTTTATACTAACAATGAAGAATGTCATGTATCTTATTGAAAGTGTGTGTGTGTGTAGGAGGGAATATGTTAAATTTTAATCACTTTCTTATGTTGACTTCATTGTGTTGAATTTTGCTGTGTAAGCAACACGGGTTAGGGACCTGTACCTTTTACTTTTTACAACATCAGGTGCTTTGATCACATCATCAGTTTGTAACATTTCAAAATATATGCCTACTGGGGGTGGCTATGGAGATAAATCTGGATTTATAGATAAATCTCTGAGTCATTTGCAGCCTGGCAGTGTTTTCTGTCTCCTGTTTCATAACAGCAGCAACGAAACGCCTTCACCACCACCATCCTCACATTTGGTGTCAATTTTTTAAAAACTTGGGGTAACTAGGAGTGCAAGTTGTGTGTGAAAAGACTGTGACACAGGTGCAGAACCCAGGTCCAAGCACAAGATCTGACTGGGTCGGGGTCCCAACCTGCCCCTCTGGCATTCTCCAAAGTGTGGAACCCCCTCCTTACCGGCAATCATTGGGCAGCCTCCCCCACCTTCACCCCACATTCTGAAAAAGCTGCAATGCCTTTAAGCAGAAATATACTGGACTTTGTGCAGGGAGGATTGGGGTTGGTGCTGTCTATTTGCCTTTGGTCTTGCCAGCCTGGAATGCTGCCTCCTAAATCATCTCCAAACTGGAATTTGGCCCTTGGTTTGAAATAGGTGCTGCACCCTTGGATTGTGAGTTCCCTTTCATTTTGGCAGTCACAGCAAATTCCTGGGCTCTGAATTTAATTGGGCGCCAATTCCGACTGCACATCCTTTTGTCCTAGGTGAATTTCAGGGTGCTTGCTATGGGGGGGGGGGGCGGATCTTGCAGCCCTGAAGCCCTCCCGGCCCGACATGCAAAGCCAACCATTGGGGGTTGGGCCCCTCTACTATTCTAGGATTCTAATATAAAGCAAACGGGGGAGCCGCCTTGGCCCCTGCGTGACAATTATGCAAAGCTTGCCCAGATCTGTGCTCAGCGGCTCAGGCACTTGAATGCACGGAGTGGCATGGGGGTCATTAATTTTTCAAGTGACATAATTTGTGTGCATGTTTGTGGGGGAATGTAGGGCATTGGAGCAAGTGAACGCACATGGATGCCACAGCAACTTTCAGGCACAAAGGAAAGGCTGTGCTTCCTGTCTTGACATATCTACTCCTCTCATTCAAAAACCCGAGCAAAACTGACTTTTAGACAGAATGTCTCCTGCTGAAATCAAAGACTGCTTCAGGCTTTAAAGGCACAAAAGCTGTTTTGTTGAGGGAGAGAAAAGGGATTCACTGATGCCTGTGCTGGATACACTTGTCAATGTAAATGACTCTCATAGCACTGGGCGGAAGCCGGTTGCATTTGAGAGGAGATGGGAAGTCGGTAAGATCAATTTACAGCACCAGATAGAGGAGACGGTAAATCAAAGGTGTCCCCAGGGATTAGTTTTTTTCCCAGAAAATATTTCTTCTTTATTGATGAGTGTTTGACTGGTGTGATGCATGCTGATAGCCTTTGGGAGCCTGGCTTGGGATACTTCCGTTTGAGATTAGATTTCATGTGAACCAGCCTGTTACATTAGCATCCCCCTCTCTGCCCCCTCTGCAAGCTTCCAGGGCCGCTGACAGGATCTTTTGGGTTTCAAGGTCCTCCCAGAGAATTTGTTGGTGGGGTCTGTGACCATATGAGAGCACCACTGAGTTCAGGGCTGGAGCCACTGCGACCTTCTTTGTGGCTATCTCAGTTATGTCAGAACATGGTGGGTTGAATCCAGACAAAGATGGGGCTAATCCTAGTGCTACCAATCAAAGGACATTGAGAATCTAGTCCATTCTTCCCTCCTTAACAGGGTTTTGTAGTACCGTGTTTCCCCGAAAATAAGGCCGGGTCTTATATTAAGTTTTACTCCAAAAGACACATTAGGGCTTATTTTCAGGTGATGTCTTATTTTTTCTTCCGAAAGCCATAAGATTCTTGCCTCGAGAGTCCTCCATGATTCCTTTCTTGTACTTGACAGAATGGTTCTTTCTTTTTGCATCCATCTTGCATCCATGCATTAAGTACATCCGTTACAACACACAATGTATTGATATTATTCGTGTGTTGTGTCTGTACTCTGATAGGTCATTCGGCAGTAAGTCTCGCATTCATCTGTTTACATTCATCCGTTTACCTCTCGTCCAAAAGCGCCTGCTTCGGTATTTACAAATACTTAATTATAATGTATATTATCATTTATTTTAAGTATTAATGTCAACAATATTATTTATTTATATTTAATTATATATTAACATTATTATTTTATAATTCAATACATCTGTTGTGTGTTACAACGGACATACTACCATGTTTCCCCATCAGTTTGGCTGACGATCTTAACTGGGGCTTATTTTTGGGGTAGCTTATAAGGCAGCTTATATTACGAATATCCTGAAAAATTATGCTAGGGCTTATTTTATTGTTGTAAGCTGCCCTGAGGCTTCGGCGAATGGGGCGGCATAAAAATGTTTTAATAAATAAATAAATAAATAAATAAATTTTCCGGTTAGATCTTCTTTTCGGGAAAACACAATAGTTGCAGTAAGAAAAGAGTTGGAAGAAGTGGTAAGAAAACACATGAGGGTTACAAATGCAAGAGGACGTTGTCTGGACAAACACTGCCTCCGGATAAGTTTACACAAACAAGCCGGAGAAATTGCAGGATAAAAGTATCTGCAGGATGAACTTCCTAAGTAGACTGCAGGCCATAAAAGGCTGTGTCAATTATATAGGTGTCCTTAAGGTGCTATGGGGCACTTGGTTATTTGTGGCTACCCCTCTGGGAATTGATTTTAATGGGGCTTAAGTCATAAGTTTTTACACCAATGTCTCTGCTACTAAATTGAGTTCCAGAAACTTGCACTGGGTGTAATCCATACTTTCAGCTGGAGAATGATTAAAGGCTGCAGTAGCTTTGACCCAGGATCATCAGCTTAAGCAAGGAAAAGTTCTTCTTGAAAGGGGGTGGGGGCATCCTTTGGAGCACATTGAAAAGTGTCCCATCTTATTGCCACTCTAGAGGTGAAAAAGTAGGAAGAAAATGGCAGCAGAGTGTGCCAAGCAGTTCACTTTAGCAGAAGGCAATTGAGGTACTAACCTCCCTCCATGAAAAATTAGTTGCTGACAGGGAATGTAAGCCTGAGAGTTATTCAGAACACTTTTGCATGATGAAAGTTTCTGTATAACCTGAATGCTTGCAGAGTTATTGCCCACAGAAAATAAATGTCCAGGTTTCGTATACAATATGCCCATAAAGGAAATCTTTTGCCTATGAAAGTGAATCTGAGTAATCTGTACCTGCAGGTAGCCCTTTGGTGAATCTTTATATGCACTTCCTCCCTGCCTATCTCTCAAGAAGTGGGAACCTTTTTTTGGCGCCAGGTTAAGACCTTTTTATTTGAAACTTATATTTTAATAAGTTTTAATATTGAGTTTTATTACTGTATTTTAATTTGCAGCCAGAGTGGGTTGTCAATTTATTTATATTATATTATTGTACTTTGGAATTTTATTTGTGTAAGCCGTCCTGAGGATCTTGCAAAGGATGCCATACAAATATCTTAAATAAATAAATAAATAAATAAATAAAATAAAACCATCTCCTCTTCTCTGATCAAGTCATGTAAGAGGTTTCAGCAACAGTATTTGGACAATTTTGACTTCCTTGGAACCTGCTTCTCTTTAAGGAATCTGTTAAGCCTGTACAATTACCTGGAAATAGAATTATAGTTCTAGCTAATGCGGCTTGTAGGTCACAAGCAGATGGATTATTGCACGAGTTACATAATTATTAGAAGTCACATTTTGCAAATTAACATTCAGATACATTTTTTAAAAATAAGACATCTACATCTTAAAAAGTACAAATCCAGCAATTATCTGCTGAAAAAATCCATGTGTGTTTCATGTTATCTGAAAGCATTACTTGAAACTATTGGCAGGGTTTCTTTTTCTTTTTGCTGCTGTTAATGAGACATTTCAAAGACTTTCCACTTCCAAGTCTTGCTGTGTGATCCTGTCTTCCTACTGGCTTCTTTGATGACCTGTATATAGTAAAGTCAGTCAGTTCATACAGGACATTAATCTCTGTTACAAAACAACCACAACTGGCACCCCATCAAAGCATGCCTGACTTCCTCCACACCAAAGATACAAGCACACACATGCCAGGTACTCCTTCATGTTTGTTTCACTTCCTGAAGAGAAGTGTTTCCTCTGCAGCCTGGCTAGCACTTCCATTCGTCAGCTTTCTCCCATTAATTTAGGCCTCAGTTCCTATAACTTCCTACCCTCTTTTAACTCAACAGAGTAATTCATGTGGGTCTCGAGGAACAGGAATCCAGACAAGAAAGATATGGCTCATCATGGGTGGCCTTGGAAATCTCCATAAGGTGCATTTGTGCCTGGCCCCCACCCCACCCCACCCCACCCCTTGCTCACGCGCGCACACACGCACACAGAGCAGCTGCTCTGCTGCTTTCCACCATCACACATCTGGCGCCGCACTGACACTGTGAAACGCAGGCCGGGGCAGGGGAGGTGGGGGTGCAGTGCCCCCGGTTTGTTTGCAGGAGGTGCAGCCTTCCCAGATGATTGATCTGTTTCAAACACTGCTACCATGAACCATTTTGCTTTGTGAATGTGACAGGGGATAACCACATTTACCTATCTGAGGTGTGGTTTTTAAATACCACGCTTCAATCACTTTCCCAGGGTGGTTTACAAGAAAAAAAATAAAACTTACTCATGCATGCAGAACGGATTCTAGGGTGGGTGCATTTGAATCATCAGACAGACAGACAAAAGAGGAAATACATAGAAAAGGAGGACTTCAATTGGCCAAAATGGATTTAATGTATAGAGCTACAAAATTAGAAAGTATTGTAAATTAAATCAATATACAGTACTTCTCACCACAGTGGAAAAGACCAGGTGTGTCTTGCTCAGTCTAGGGTGCAGGTGTTGTTTGTGGGCCGCTTCACAGCCCTGCTTCTCTCTTGGATGTTTCTTTATTTTTAAACTAGACTCAAATAGGCAGCATTTCAAATAGAGGACACCTTCAAAATAGAGGACAGTCTTCTGTAAAAGCGGAAGTGTGGCTACTCTACGATGTGTCTCTCTTGTTGATATACCAAAAGCATGGAGTGCAGGGGTGTAAAAGAAAAAGGGGGGGGCAATGGGCTGACTGCACAGATGGGCAGGCGAGGAAGTGCAACATTTTTCATTTCCCTTACCTCACCTTGCTGAACTATGTAGGGATTTTGCTAAGCGGTATATAAGAATTATAAAGTTCTCTACGTGCGCTACAGCATCCCTTTGGGATCAGATTTGGGCTAGGGGGAATGAACACTGATCCTCTCCATCCAGGGCAGGATGTCCAAACTCTGACCTACACAGATATAATCCAACATGTGTGTAGGCCCAGAGAGTCCAGTCAGGGTCTGTATTTTGAATGTGAATCGAGTGTGTGGTTTTGCTCATTGACCACAGTAAATCCTCTGGATGGCAGAGGAAGAGATAATGAGATGGATAATGGAGGGAGTGACAGGTGTCTTTCTGTGTTTTCCTCTAAGCAGTTACCAGTCTGGTATGATCCTGATATGATCCTGGAGCTTTGTGAGCCCTAGAAGCATTTCTCTGGGATGTTCCCCCCACCCCTTTCCCATAGCTCTAGAGTGTGAACCATCTCTTTTAGCACTCTCTGCTCAGGGCTGCTTTCTCTGGCTGGAGAGCCAAGGCATCCCTAGTTCACTTCCAGTCATTGTCATGAAGTTGGTCTAAGCCTCTGCACCTCCTACAGTGCCACAAAACAGCAAAAAAGGAGGAAATGCATCACCAAAACAGAGGGCCAAAGAAGAAGCTATCATATTTTATGTGTATATGCTGATCTAGAAATCAGCATTATAATTAAATAAAAATGCCATGCATCTCCTCATTGTGTGGAAACCTGTGGCCACTTGAGGTGGTTGAAGCTGGGAGGTGGTTGAAGCCCCATTGGTGAGGGTGTTCAAGGTTCGGCTGGAGATGCACATGGTGGGCATGCCATGAGCAGAGCGGCTGGAGCTGGGGGTCAGACTAGATGGCCTGGGAACCCCCTTCTGACTCTGTTTCCAAGATGCTGTTGATGCACACTTCAAGTCCCTGACACCTTCCTTCTGCTTGTATCTATATATGTTGCTTTGTTGCTAGTTGCGAAGTCGCGTCGGACCCATCATGACCCCAAGGACAACATTCCTCCAGGCTTGCCCTTTAGAACAGTCCATGGGGTTTTCATGGCAAAGGTACTGGAATGGGTTGCCATTTCCTTCTCCAGTGAATCACCTTTTGTTAGAGCTCTCTGCTATGACCTGTCTGTCTTGGGTGCCCCTGCACGGCATAGCTCATAGCTTCACTTGGCTACACAACCCCCTTCGCCACAGCAAGGCAGCGATCCATGAAGGGGTACCTATATATATTACTGTTCAATTCAAGTCCAGTAATATATATAGAGGACATGTTCAACAGAGAAGGCAGTTATTTGGCTGCCCTTCAAATAGAGAACTGTCTTCAGTTAAAGAGGACACCTGGCCTTACTAGCCCTCACTTGCAATACTGGGGTACTGAGTTGGATCTGCAACAAACTATTGCAATGCATCTACCCTCATCACAGAAGGAATTCTATTCAGGGGTGCAGCAGAACGTTTCTCTCCATGCAAAGCATCTGATTTCCATTTCTGTTGCCCTCCTCAAATTGATTGTTCTTTTACAACTGACAGTCAACATTCCATGGCCATTTAAGCATGCTTCATTCTCACTGGGCTATTTTGGGGGGATGTTCTGCTTAGCACAGGGTTTTTTAAAAGTACTTGTTGTTGTATTTCTTGCAGACTTTAGGGTTCCCCCTAGCATGCTGCTTCTTGTTTCTCAGTGGACCAGTTGTGGATTCGTTATTACAAGGAATGGTAATACTAACCTTTACAAGATTGTCATAAAATTCTGAGAGATAAAGTGCGAAGAAGTGCTTTGAATACCAGAGCCATACAAGATTCAGGGCATCCGCACTCAGCTTATGTTCTTTCATTTATGGCTGTAAAATTGTCAATAATGACAAGATTAAACATCATCAAGACTACATCAATTATTTTTTTTAAAGTCTACATATTTTTTAAAGTACCACAATCTAAAGTGTTGTAAAATAAACACATGACAGAATGCATGTGATTTCCTTCTGCTTAAAAATAATATTTAATGGATTGAATTTCTCTCTGTATTTAATTTCAATAAATTCAGGTAGAGGGGAGCTTTCTTAAACAACCATTTTTTTTATCTTGTTCTAAACCTTTCTAGCAGCTTTGCCACAGATTTAATTTGGCACCCAAAAGAATCAAAACAATATCAATATACTAAGGGAACATTCTTGGAGCCCCTTTCAGCAAATACAGTAGCTGTATCTTGACCTCCTCCTCCTTCCTTGTGAGCTAGTCTGCGGGCCCTTCCCCTCCATCCTTTGTTCCCGCTGCCTTTCTCTGGAATGAAGCAGAGGTGTAGAGCCTCCCAGATGAAAACATCTCTTCTTGAACAATCCTGCATCAGGGGAAGAGAGTCCGCTGTCAAGAAATGTGCAGAGATTGTTGTCGGGCAAAATTTATCTGTGTATAAGGCAGAATATGGCAAACACAGTTAAGCAGTTTATTTGCAGAAAAGATCCTACCGAGTCATCACATGTTTTGATTTACCCTACCTTCCTGTATGTAGAGGTGGAGAACTGGCATGATAATACAAATAGATATGATAATGGCTCTTGTCTAGGGTGGGATCTGGAAGTTGTGGCTCCTTTTGGTCCATCCAAGCAATCTGCACCTCTGCCCAATGTCTGCTTGAAGTTCTTGTCTGATGGAGGTGTCTAAGTTTCCACGGCAATAAGAGAAGGAACTACAGAGTACATGTGCCGCTTACTTTGTTTGTTTGTTTTGCCATGTGGGACAATAAATTCCCCATTTCATGCTGCTCTGTAAGGAAGCTTCTTTGAAAGAAAAAGGTTTCAAGTACAAAATTGTTCCCCTGGTCCAAAAAATCTCAAGTTATACACATTGCAATGTATCTTTCCTACTTATTCTGCATTGAAAAGGAAAAGGAGAACTGAAATACAAATTAGAAAGGTGAGTAATTTATTTTCCCTTGGTTTTTCACTCTACACGTGCCCATACTAACCTTCTCAAGCTTCCTTTCCCCATGCAAATTACAAAAAGCTAAAAGCAGAAGCGAAATTCTCAGATGTACATTAATACTCAGTATACTTCCTGGATGCACTTAAAAACACACGTTGAGGGCAAATAAAATATTGACTATAAAATACATTCATGCAGTAAATGGGGACCCTCGCCAATCTGCTCCCTGTTAAGGCATTCCTGCTTCGGAGCTCTGGCTTCGAAGGTGCTGTAGTCTTTTTAAATAGAGCCACATCAAAGACTCAAACTGATTTCTCAGTAACTTCCTCTTGACCCAGAACTCTGTGCAGATGAAATTCCCTTCTCCAGGCTCCCTTCATAGATATTTCAAACACTTTTTTTACCTATAATTTCCAGGATATGGAGTAGGTGGGGGAGGCACAGGGGTTAAAATGGTATGAGTTAGATATATGTTTGTAGTGCAGAAGAGACCTTGGCCATTTTGTGGTTAATAGGAACTAATTGTAACTTTACAATTACAGGGAGGGCAAGATGAGGAAGATTTCAAAAACAGTGCCAACTGGTGGGAGCACATGTTGGAACCTATTGGATAATACCCATAACACCACATGGATGGTTCTCCCTTTGCCTAAACTGTAATCCCAGCTTATTCCTGGTCCACCTAAAAAGAAGCAGAGCTCTGTTGCTTTCTTAGCATACCAGCCACAGAGCTCAGATGGGGTCTTTTGTCTCTGAGAGGCCCCTGTAGAATTGAGAGTTTAGGAGGTCTAACACTACATCAACTTTGTCAGTCTTCCAATTTGTCAGCAACATCCATCTCATGTGATCACAGGATACTGGATGAGTTTTCCCATTTGAGGTGTAATTTTGGATTTAAGTGACAGTGGAGCAGTGAAACAGACTTGAATAAGATGGAGGTAGGGGTAATTCTCAGCATGATTTAATATTCAGTATCAAATAACAATAAATGGACAACATTAAAAACAGCATTAGTTGCAGTTAAGTTTTTGCACTTCATAATAACGATAACAATATGAAATTAACAGTCATCCATTAATGAAGGACTGCTTGATTGATGCAAACGGATCTGCACCTTTGGTGATGTGACCTTCTCTGTGTCTTTTAATTTCAGTACATTTGTGCAGAAGGGATTTGTCTTAAACTTGCTGCATTTTCCATTGTGTTCTAAAACCTTTCTAGCAGCTTTGCCACAGATTTATTTTGGTGGCAAAAAAGGATTTAAGCAATATGATAATAAGGAGCATGCCTGAAAGCCATGTAGCAAAAAGAGGAGCTGCTTCTTGACCCTATTCCTTCCTTTCTTCTCTGGCAATAATAGTACTCTCTTTATGTATCGTGCCAGTTTGCTGGGCAGAAAAGTAAATATCCCAGAAGAAGAATCACCTTTGGTTTAGTTCAAATCAAAAGCACGTGGGTCTGGTCCTATCATTAGGCAGAGTGGAGGCTGACAGTTGAGAATGCCACTGAGTTCTTCAAGAATAGATCTGTATGAGACATGCAGGGAACCTTTGGCTCTAGGATGCCCTCAGAGGGAGTGGGAATTACTGCCCCCCAAGATTTGACTGCCAGTCTGGTTGGCTTCTGCATGTCCGTATGGAGGCTGACAGTATCCAGACATCTGCACCGCGTAGCAAAACCTCTTGGGATGCTCTGGTACTGCTTTGTATAAAAAGCTGGTTTCAATTAGTATGTACCATGGGTGGCTTCTTGTAGTGAGTCTGCTGCAACAGTTTTTGGCACTTGACAGTTGTGTAATGTAGCCAAACGCTGCAAGCACCAATTACTTAAGCATCACTTCCGGGCTCCTGAGACAAGAGGAACTGACTTATGCACAGTAGTGCTGGGTCATTAATCTTGTAGTAAACACCTGCCATTATAAAAAGAAAATGGTTTATTCGAGTGACCAAGCTCAAAGAAGAAGAAGAAGAAAATACTTCTCGCTTGATAAGATGTTAATGAATGGGAGAAAACATGGGGAAAGGAGCTATTTCCCTTGTTCCTTACTGGCTGAGCTGTCAGATCCTGGCAAACAGTTCACTAAAATGCAAAGGATGTTTGCGGATTAGGTTTACTTGTGAGTAAGCATTTTAGTAGATCTAGGCAAAGAGGAGGGGACCTCATTGGATAATCTAGCAATATGATGAACACAACTGGAATCTTTGTTTTCATTGCGGTCATTGTAGAAAAGCGATGCCACAGGAACTGTAAAGGGAACTAGTGTGGAAGCAACGGTAAATAATGGACAAGTGGGAAATTAGATGCAAGCATAAGGCTTCATTAAGATTCCTTGGATTTTTCTTCCATTTCTTCTTTTTTACATAATGGCTGGCTAGAGAGTGCTGGAAGTTATAGGGCTTTATTCTGTCTACAGACGCATAGATTACTTAATTTACTGAAGACTTGCATAAATTTGACTCTAAGTTCTTCTCTAAAATTTCAAATTGGTCCTTACATTTCTCACCCAAGTATGTTCTTTTTTGGCTATTCTGCTTCCTTCCCTGAGGCCCTCTTTTTCTCTTGTGTAATAAAGATACACACATGAATGAGATGCAATTTCACTACTTTCAGGAACTTTTGCGTGTTGGCTGCGTGTGGGAGAAAACTTCTTCCTGCACACAGAGTATTTGCTGGCAGACTCCGTGGTACTGAGGCTTATATTTCTTCCAGCACCATGTGGGTGAATCTCGAAACATTTTAGTTTTTATTTTCATAAAGGCCACGTGGGTGGGCAGATATGACTCAGTATTTTTCTCCGCAATCAAAAAGACGGCATGGCCCATTTTGGAAGGCTTCATGCTGAGGACTTGATCATTCTTTCATCTATACTGTATGGCTTTCGTAAAGGGAAGCCTCCAGCATTAACAGTTTAAGACAGAAAATAGAGTGTGAACACCCACAGATTTGCACATCATCATTTCCGCTGACAGATTTTATGTCACTTTGCAAAAGCGTTTAGAGCCAGTTCCAATTTATTTTGTTCATTTAAATTTTCACTTCAGTCAGTCCTAGAGGCCATGTGCTAACAAGAATAGAATCACACCACTAACAAGTTCAGGATGCCCAGCACCTGTGTTAAGATTAAGCATGACTGGGCACCTGCTAAGGGCCACTACCCCTACAGGGGTCTACTGACAAGACCCCACTGGAGTTGATCCACACAAGTAAGCCAGTGATAACAAAGATGAGAAATTGGCTGAGGAGCAAGAGAAGCTGGTGACAATAGGAAGCTAGACTTACTGAAGGAAGGGGCCCAATTGAAGTTGTCTTACTCAAGGGCCCTAACAAAATTGGAGCTGGCATAGCATGTACCCAACATAGCTCTGGGATTGTATTTTTCTGCCACCTAGAAAACTGTCCCCAAACTATCACTATCTGGACAAAGTATTGTCATCCTGGGGTCATCTTTCTTTTACTTACAGGTGCACACAGTACTGTAACTTGGTGTTAGTGTTTTCTAAAGCATAATACCATGCACCTCTAAATCTTGTTGTGAATGCTTTGACAACCATTAGATGTGAAAATAATAAGGGGCATACACATTATGGATTACATAATGAGTAAGGAAGCTTTTTTTTTTTTTAGCATGTTTTATTTTTTAGCAAGTTGCATGTGTGATCTGTTCCAGAGGTAGGCAACTTGTGGCTGCCCAGATGTTTTGGCCGACATCTCCTGTAGGTCTGAGCCAGCATGACCAATAGTGAGGGCTGTCTGGAGTTGTTAGACAATAATCTGGAAAGCCATAATGTGCCTATCCCAAGTGGGCCAGAATTGGTGTCGTATGTTCATATGTTATTAATCAGGCTGCTGCATTTTGTACAAGATGCAGCTTCTAAACAGTCTTCAAGGTCAGCCTCAGGAGATTACCAGAATATAGATGGCTGAAATGGAGGCTTATCCATATTCAGATAGCAGCATAGCTAAGCCTGAAGTGACAAAGATGGATCGACAAACTTGCTCCTTTAGAGGGAGTACAACTAGAACAGGTTGAACACCTATCATCCGGTCAGAGGGACCATCCACCAACAGCATTTCAGTCTTGTCTGGACTGAGCTTCAGTATATTAGCTCTCATCCAGTCCATTATCACAGCCAGACACTGGTTAGCACATTCACAGCCTCACCTGATGAGACTGTAAAGGAGACACAGAGCTTACGGGTTACAGTACACACCAGAAATCCAACTGAGCCCATTCCTTGGTTTCATAGATATAAAATAGCATGGGAGAAAGACCAACCCATGGAAGCCTATACTGGAGAATCCACAGGGCCACGCAGTACCCCCCAAGCTCCAGCCTCTGGAGCCATCCATCCTAATAGGAACAGAACCAATGCAGTACTGCCCATTTCCAGCTCAGTATCCAGAAGGATACTGTGGTTGATGATACTGAAAGCCACTGAAGGATTCAGGGATATCAACAGAGTCACACTCTTCCTGTCTCTCTCCAATGCCAAACCCAGGCCTGAACCCTGACTGGATCCAAGTACTCCGTCTCATCCAAGAGTGCCTGGAGCTGGCTGGCCACTACCTGCTCAGTTTCTTTCTTGTTTCCCTGAGAATATGTTAGCATTGAATCTCAAGGTAAGGACTGGGCCTGGAATATAAGGGACTGGGGATAGAGACCCAAAGTTCTATGAAAGTCCCATGTTTGAGTTAAGTGGTACTGAACAGGCATTTAATACTATATTGAATCTGCACTGAAACTATTTTAGAAATATCCTTACGCACGACAAATCCATAGACTGCTTATTCAGAGCTTGAGCTGGCTCTAAAGCGAGCAATTTGCAAATGGCAGCCAAAGACATATTCCAGATGAACTGAAGGGTGAGGGTGTACGTATGGCATCAAGGCATTCAAACTTAGTGTATCTGCAGCAGCTGCACTGGCAGCCTACCAGGTGCCCAAACACTATTTTTAATTACCATAAAATGGAACAGATTGCAGCTGGCCTCACTGAATAGTGTGGTTTGGCTTATGAGATGGAGAGTTCCTTGCAGCTGGGACTTGTCACGTTGCAAAGAGAGGACAGGTCTCAGAGGCAGCATCATCCAGTCAGTCTCCATCTAAAATGTCAGAACTCACCCTGTCAGGCACCATCTTTTTTCTGAGCTCAAACAATACTGAAAGTGCAAGAGCCACACTTTCACTGAATATGAAGCTGGTTCAAATGAACATAAGAAATTGGGTCTTCAGTAAGTCGCAGCTGTGGCCTCTTTCGTACCCTTTTTTCCTGCAAGGCCACAGATGGAACATGCTGTCCATGAGGATTCCACATTTCGCTTTTATCTTCTCTTATATTCTGAGTAGGGGGTGGGTGGGTAGGGGTGTGTGTGTATGTGAGAGAAGGCCTGTGCTTAGGAAACAAAATAGGGCAAACACTGGGGCTTTAGGAAATTCAGGCACACTATCTGTGTCTGTGAAGGCTACAGTGCCTTGCAATAGGTACCTCTGCAAGGCCTCCTTGCCAAAACAATTGTCACCTGCAGGCCAGGAAGAACCTACTGTACTGGAGTGGAGATTCACACTCAGAACTGGTGGTATACCAAGCTTAAGTTTTATATGCTCTCAAAGACTAACCTTTTGTCCAGGAATTCCAGTCTCTCTCAGCTAATTCTTTACACTTCAACTTCCCAGGTACAGAACAGGTGTGGACCAGGATCTACTGATAGTTCTGTGGGTGGTTTAAAATGCATCAGCAAAGATTTCTGACTTCTAGTTTTTAAGGTTGTCAACAACAAAGTGACCGTCCTGTGCCAATAATAATGCTTGAAATGTAGAAAAAGACTGGGAGGGCAGATCTGACCATGAACAGATTTTTTTGACGGAGTTCAATTCACTTCCAGAACTGAGAACCAATCTGGGTTGAAAATTCTTTAATTATACCTTTTGCTCCTGGCTCTGCCTGGCAATTCCTGGGATTCCAGCAGGGACAAAAGTAGATTCTCCAAAGCTGAGGCTGGTCCACTGGATCTCTGGGAGATTCAAAGGGTGACGATACTCTTTGGCCTCCAAAGAAGACAGGTCATTTTAATTCCATCACAGGCAGACTTCCAGAATGAACTGGGCATTTGACACATTTTCAGTTTTCTGAAGCTCTTAGCATTAATTTAAGGAAAGCAACTGAGCTTTTAGTTTTTTTAAAAAATTAATGATTGCATTTAATTACATTCATTCACTGGCTTTGACTATCGCATGCCCTGCAATCACTACTTGCTAGTCACAAGCATAAGTTCATTTACTCAATCCTATATTCATTCACTGAGAACTAAATCTTACTCGAATTTGAGCCCCTGTGCTTAGGATTGCACTGTTTTCGTATTCATGCACCTCTGTTGCCCCTAAAATTATTAATTCCTAATTTGGAAGTGTCAGCATTTATGTGGGTGCATCATTGCCCCATAGCTCATAATGGATGATTTCCACACTTTTATTTTTTTGCAGAACATAATTCTAGATATCACAGATGCAAGACGTTGCTTCTTTATCCGAACAACAGCACAACTGTGGTTGGGAAATCCCAAGAGTTACAAATAATTTTATCTTGTCTTTTGAGCGATGTCGTATGTTTGCCGGTACATTCTATAAACAAATCCTCAACCACATGGAAACATTGGCCCGTTATGACATCGATGTTAGGATCTGTGCCACAGCAGAAGGTTGAGCTGATATTTACAACTGAGACATTCTGAATAATCCCCGGAAGTTGCATGAATCAATTCTTGCGCGGGTGTTGCTTCGCCTGCGTCTCTCTTTACCGTAAACTAAACTGCAACAAATAAACAAATCAATGGCTTTAAAAGATAGCATCCCACTTGTGGAAGCATGTAGAAAAAACGAAATAAAATGTGTGCAGATATAAATAAGCAAAATAAATAAAAATATACGAACACGTTTTGCTGGGAGGGGCTACTTTAGCTGCACTAGCAGCCCGCACTTTAGCTATTTTGCTTAGCGTAGCAACCCGCGTGAGTGTTCAAGTTTAGGGCACCTTGCTGCGCGCGGCCAGACCCGCTGTCACAGCTCTCCCAGCCTCCGCCGACTGTGAAGAAACAAAGTCAAGAACTTCGGGCTACTTCGGCAATTTCCGTGAGAGGGAGAGAAGGGCGGGAGCGTCTCTGACGACGGCCGAGGAGCGTTCCGAGTTTTATTTATTTATTTATCTCTATGTCCTCGCGGCACCTTCTTTCTCCAGCACGTGAAGCTGCGGGAGGGGGAGACGAGGAGAGGAGTGAAATGGGGCGGAGCCAACGTGTGCCTGAGACCTTATCCGTTTGTTCAGCCTCGAGCTCCTCCTACAAAAGGCGCGCGGGGCGGAGGGAGGAGGAGAAAGACAAGGTGGTTTTGTGGTGGCACGTGCTCGTCCTTCTTTGCCGTATGTGTTCGAGCCAGAACTGGAAAGCTTCCGGCAAGGATGCGCGCACCTTGCCACAGAACTTTGTTTCCAAGGCGCGCGTGCACGCGTGCGTTTTGACGTAACAGAGCAGGGCACGATTCCATCACTTCTCGGTTTCTGTGGTGTTCGCCGCCTCCTCCAGCCTTCTTCTCTTTATGGCGCATGCTCAGGAGTGTACCTTACGTGACTGTCACTCTTCGCCGCGCGTCCTTGCCGTTTGTCCGCTCTCCAGGAAAGGAGGAGAGGGGGCGGAAAGGAGGGAGCGGCGGTAGCAGCAGCGGGCGCGCGCGCGCTCGCGGTAGGCGTCTAGCACGCGCGCTGTTGTTATTGGTGCTGCCGACTGACTGGCTGGCTGGCTGGCTGGGCTGGCGGCGGCGGCGGCTGTTGGTTGGGGCTCTGGGCGGGAGGGGGACTCGAGAGAGAAGAGCAGGGTGGTTCAGTCAGTCAGTCGAGCGAGCGAGCGGGCGAACGAGTGAGTTCTTTAAAGATGGCCGGAGCGGCGGCGGCGACGACGACGGCAACAACGACCGCGGCGGCGGCGGCGGCCACCACCGCCGCGACCAGCGCGACCCCCGTGTATTGTGTGTGCCGGGAGCCTTACGATGTGAGCCGCTTCATGATCGAGTGCGACATATGCAAGGACTGGTTCCACGGCAGGTAAAAGGGCCGGGCTGGCAGCTTCTTGTCCTCCTTCGAGGGAACGCCGCCGCCGCCGCCACAAGAAAACATTGCCTGCCCCTCAGAGGGCGGGGGCAGAGACCCTCGCCCGGCGCCGGGGGGGGAACAACAAACGGGGAAGACAATGAGGGAGAGGCCGGTGTATGTGTCGGGCTGGTGCGTGCGTGCGTTCCCGGGGCTCCGGGTTAACCAGGAAGCGGCTTTCGGGAGCCTTCCTCTCCCGTTTCTCCCCCCGTGCAGAGTTACATAAGAACTCCGTCGGGAGAGGTTTTGAAGGGAGGCTCTTCGGAGGAGTTTGGAGCCTGCTGAAAAGTTGCCGTGTTTTTATGAATTCGTGGTTTCTTTGAAGCACCGAGGGGATTACGCGAGCGGGTGTTACTGTAGACGTCGGGGCGGAGGTGTCTGTGCGGCTTTCTGTCTTGTCCCGTTCCCTGTGCGGGGGCTTTGGAAGGTGGTTTCCTGCGTGTCTGGGCTTACACTGCCCGAGTTGCCTGCGCTACGTACTCTTTCTGACGTTGTGCCCGCCACCCACGCGCGAGTGGGTTTTGTGTGTGTGTACACGGAGTGAGGGCAAGAACTAAAAAGTGGGAGCTGTGAAGCGAATCGAAAGGCCACGGGACTCGTGAGCGGTGGCCGCAGCCGCCTCTTGGCTGAGAGGGAGGATGGGGTTATCCATGGGCATTTAAACAAAGGAGCAAGTTTCAGGGCTGTCTCGGTGGTGGCGCAAGTGGCTTTCTTCCCTCGGCTAGGCATCGATCTTCCAGCTTTCTGGCCAGAGCTAGAAGCTGGCTGGCAGTTTGGAAGTTCGGAGGAAGAGGCAGCGAGCTGAGAAGCTTTATCCGAGGATTCCCGGCTGCTGCCGCGGCTGAAAGGGGAAGTGCGCTTTGATTGACAACAGGACATTTAAATACCCCCCATTTAACAAAAACAGAGTCAGGATGGAGCTGGCGAGACAGCCTCATCTCCCTCTACTGGCACTGGAAGGGAAGCTGATTTTAAAGGGCCAGACCTCACGGATCAGTCTGTGTCCGCATGAGAGAGAGGTATATATGAGCGAGCGAGCGAGCGAGCTGTCTGAAGGGGTTTATAATTGTTCCTCAACAGTCAAGCCGCACACAGTGGTTCTTGAAAATGCATTGTTCACATATGAAACTGGGCAAAATCCTGACTCATAAATGCACTTGCCTGCTATTGCAGGTGTACATACTGTATTTCGTTACCATGTGGGTTTGTATTTGCCTTTGAATGGGATTCAAGTGGGGTCTTGACAATGGGATTATCAATAAAAGCTGCAGTCCTATATTTGCTCATCTGGAAGTATGTCAAATTAAAGAGGATAAGTTTACTGCTCAGTTGACTTGCATAACATTGTATTACGTGCACACAGAAGTATCTTATAGGATGGTGGTTTCATGCTGCCAATGGGTCTAAGTATATCCTGGTGTTCATTTCAGTCATGAATGGAATTAAGATAGTTCTGTTGCTGGTGAATTTCTAAGAAAATTGGGAATAAATTAGTTCTCCTGAATTAGATCAAAATATTTAAGCCTAGGGCTTGGGAATGCTTATGTAAGGAACCTTTTGATGAAGCCGACAAAACTATTACATGAATATTCTGTGTCAAATCCTATTGAATAGGAAGAATATTTGTACTGCTACTGCAGGTTTTATATGTCTGTTACAAAATAACATTTTAAAAAATGGTTGAACTTAAAAGTTGGAAAAGAAGACATGGGCAGTAGTATACTCCTGATTTATGGTAGGATGATGTAAATTGTATATAAAAGATCCAGTTGCTTCAGGACTCTATTGTGTAGTAGCCTTCAAATGTCTTATTGGTGTGTGTGCAAATAGCAGTAAAAAGGAAGAGAAGACAAAGGAACACCTACTTCTTTTTGTTAGTAACTCAATATAGACTAGTGTTGCATACATTAATTTTTAGATAATGGCATCTAAATGACATACATTCCTAACTTATACATCAGGAGTGGGAAACCTGTGGTCTTTCAGAAGTTATGGCCTATAATAATAATAATTATTATTCATTTCTTTACCACCCCATCATCAGTGATAATGGGAGTTGTAGGCCAAAACATCTGGAAGCCTACTTGCGTTATACCTGTTCATTCATATATATGAGCTGCTGATTTAAGGGGGTGCTTAAACTGCCATCCTGTACTTACTTGGGATTAAGCCCCATTGAGTTTGACCAGATTATTTTTTTAGTAGATGTGTATAAGCTCTTGCTGTAAGAGTATTGCTTGTATTTTAATATATACTTTTGTATATAACTTCGCTTATGAAATCAGAGTATGTGGCAATGAGACTAAGAAAAGTATTATTGCTCTCTTCCTGTAGTGGTCAGCTTTGTGCCACTCTGAAGTTTACAAGCATCTTTCACAACTTTCAGCTAATTTGAATGCTAGAAGGTTGGCTGTTCAGTTCCATCCTGATTTCTTCTGTCATTATTTGTCTCTGCTGTAGTATCCTGAAGTAGCCCTTTTGTTACACAATTCCATGCAGGTTGTTAAAAGTAAATTCTGCTGTGTTCAGTGGGATTATTCACTAGTATGTATGTTAGAATTCTACATAAGTGAGTTTTCTTTGACCAGAAGAGCTTTCCTGATCTAGTTAAAGAGTCTAGAAGTTGTCTAAGTTGTTGGCTTATATGTTCATTGGATCCTGTACTTGTTTAGGTACAAAATCTAAAACCAAATAGAAACTTGTTAACCTTTTAATTACCTTTTGTGTACCTAGAGTGTCTAAGTAGATTAGGAATAGAGCTGCTTTACATCTTGGCTAAAATATTTTATCATATAGTGATTTGCAGTGAATATTATCTGCATCTGGGATACTCCACATACCAGCTTTTTAGAAGCCAGAAAAATATCTATTTAGTATGTTTCTGTACTACCCAATAGCCTAAGATCACATTTAAGTCTGTTTAAATGTGACATGATTGTATAAGAATATATAGCATTCTACTCACCCATTATCTCACTTAAACTTGCATTTTGCCTGCACTTGAAGAGCTTGTATGCTAGGAATCTTTCCATGCATACTAGTGCCGTATTTCTGATCTTAATCTGGTTTGCGAAAAGACAAAATGCTTGAAACTTAATTTATATGAATGTATGTGCAAGTAAGCTGCAGTGGTTCTAATTCAAATATAGCTTTCACATACTGTTTATTAGCATTGTAAACCTGTTAGTTTAATCTAGGCACATTTTATATTGACATATCATATTCTTAATTCATGTATTATGTAAATTTATTTCTGAAGAATATCATTACATAGTACCGATCAGCAACTTCTTAAAGTATAGTTCGTTCATTGACACAGTTTTTCCAAGTTTTTGATCCTAATTTTTATCTTAAGGCAGTACGCTCAAGCTTTAATCCTATCTGCATAACAACACTGAATTCAGTGGTGTGTTCTTCCAAATAAACATTTATGCAGTCATAAGATATGGCAAGCCAGGGGTCTCCAACCTCATGGACACATGTGGAATCCTGAGAAAATGTCATGACACCGTACTTGCATCAGACCACCACCAAGTGATACCTCATGCTTGTCTTTGACTGAATAATGATAATAAATCCTACTGATCTGGCAGTACCATAATGCAAATACATGAATTGGACATAGGCATATTTATTCTTTTGATGTGGGGTGCCATCAAAGCTATCATCAAATAATATAACACAACTGTGGACCTATAGATATCCTGTATTTTCATTATGGTTTTGGGAGGAGCCCCTGCTAGATCATGAGGTTCAATCTCTAACCCAGATTTTTCACCATGGTGGTATTGGAGAGTGCTGGGTATGTTTTTGTTTTTCATTTTGGATCATACAGGTTGAAGTGGTCTTTCATTTGGCCCCATTTTTAATCTGAACTCAGATTCAGAATTGACCATGGCTCCTGACCATGGTCAAGGAATGTGAGCACCCAGGAAATGGTGCCATCTTGGCAAGGTGTGTTTAGTTGGTCAGAACATGTTTAGGTGCAGAGAAGTGTTGCAAGGATGTCTCTCTGTCATTGAGGACATACTTAAGAAGTAGCAGAGGAAGGTCAGGGAAAGTGAGGTGGTGGCAGCCATGAGTCTGAAGACATGGAATGGCAGGGATTAGGGAGACTTCAGACGCCCTCTCCCCCCACATGAGTAACCACCATCTCTCCAGTCTTCTGTGAAATTCTCTTCTGTTGATTACTCCATAAGCACAAAGGTCTTACATATCAATGTTTAATTGCTTAGAAGTTTCTTTAGAGAGGCCATGTCTACTTTATACTGGGTCGGACAATTGATCTGGGCTCAGGAATGTCTCTTGCTAGTTTCGGGGAGGCAGGTAGATGGACAGGCTAGTGGAAAGGACCGTTTACATATGCATGCATGCACAACACATACTTCCAGAGGATGGCCTACTGGACCGAGTGCTACCACCACAAACAATGCTAGATGAGTAGACAGGCCACTGAGGAATGCCCTCTCCCATTGCATTACAGTCCCCAGCGCCATCACCATGAACAACTTGGGCAAGGTGGGCAGAAAGGCCCTTCCCAAAGCTCCTAGAGAAAGCTCTCTCTCACCCAACTCTGCTGCCACCAGCACTAAACAGGCTTGTAAGTGAATGAAGAACGCTCCCTTGATCTTTCCATGTTACTACTTCCCCAAAGAAAGTCTGCTAGGTTCAGCACAAGTGATACCACCTATATAGTCTGGTAAGCAGGTGAATGAGAAATTTTCCAGCTTACTTCCTGTGTGTCTGAATGCAGTCCAAACCCTGGGGCCTGGAAAGGGCATGATGGGGCCCATCAGCATACCACCCAGAAGGCTGGTGCAGTTTGACATATCTCGAGGATACTATATTGGGAAAGCTGTTTGCTTTCTTACAGAAGCTTAGCTTTGTCTTTGACTTCTCTTCTGAGGTGTCCAGAATAAAACTGGGGCCATCCATTCAGTAATGTATGGAAGATGGTGGCATGTTCACACTTCAAGATGCAGGCGGGCCTGAACAGAGCAAGGAGAGACTTCCAATAAAAAAGGAGAAAAAAGCTTGAAATCTTTTTTTTTTTTTTTTGCCTGAATGTCATGGTTCTTTCTAGTGCACTGGCATCTGGGGATACCATGTTGAAGACCTCAAGGCTAAGCAGCGTACTGAGCCTCAAGACTTTGAGTTACTCTGTACTTGGACAATTATCTTTAAGACATAGGTGACTGCTTAAATGAATTGGCTTATCTACTTGGCTGCACTGTTTTTGAGGTTTGTATTGAACAATCTGTTCTTTGAAGTCGGCTGCCTCAGATCTTACATAATACTTCAGAATTACTTCTGGAGACTTTGTGTATTGGGATGCTAATCTATATGAACACAATAATCCAGTGCAGGTGGTACACATATATCCCTTTCTGAACTGGGAACTGTGCTAATGGCCAAGTTAGATTATGTGTGTTGGCATTGCCAAAGCTGTCAGTTTGTTGCTAAGGAGGGTATGTATGTGTCAGTGCAGGGAACTAAACCAGTTCTGTTTATAGTCCTCCCTAATCATTTAATGCTGGGTGGGAAAAAATCAAGTTCTTGGTTGAAAGGGCATTGAGAATTTGATTTTGGCATCTTTAATAATGACAACGTTTTCAGCCTGATAGAAAACAACCTTTGCAGTGGAATGGGTAGAAGTGATGTACCTCATAGGTTGATGCCTCCTTCTAAACACTCATATAGCTTTCCAAAGAAATTTTATAATAATGTTCTAGTACAGATGTTGGTTTTCCTTGTTCTTAGTGCTGGTATAACAAGTATACATCTCAGAAGAACATTAATGTACCAATAGCTACTCTATATGATGAGTCTTGAATCTTTTTCTTAAATTAATTTGATGAAACATCCAAATACCTATTCTAGATCCTAGTCCTGTTGGGTCTCTGATAAATAATTGCTTTTCAGTTTGGTGACATAGGCCAGATATATTCTTCTTTTCATTAGTATCATCAGGCTGGGTACTTTCTAGGTCTACCCCTCTCCTCAGGACTCATGTAACAAAGCCTTTACCTAAATTTGCACTGTAATCTTATGAAAGTTTACTCAGCCGAAAATCCCTCTGAGATTAGTGAGGTTTGCTCCTAACTAAATGTGCTTGAGACTCCTTTGGGTGAGAACTTACTACATTTTATTTGTTTAAGTTTGAAATGTATACAGAACTAAACACACAAAGCATTAGCTTAGGAATCAGCAGTTTGTCAGCCAAATGTCTGGACAGCCAAACTCACATCATTTCTCACCATTGCCTGTGCTGCCTTGAGTTGATGAATGTCATAGCGAAAACATCTGGAGGGCCACAGATTACCCACTTTGCTTTAATATAGCACATTTGTACATTTCTAGCTTATATATTCAGCAGCAAATATCCTACCTGTATGCTCAGATCAAATGACCGCAATTAAGATCAGTAAGGGTGGCACAAACCAGAGACAGGGCCTTCTTAGATGTGGCTTCAAATCTTTACATCCCACTTTCAGTCAACCTGTAACTTGCCTTTTCAGCTCTGTTTTTAGGCAGCCCTGGAAGACATCCGTCTTCAATATGTTTGATTCAATATATTGGCAGAACAGCTTTGTAAGTAGCTCCTGGTAGTTCTAATTTGATCACTAAAAACTTGTCCTTTGTTTCTCACGTCTTTTGTGAGGGGCATAGCCATTAAAATAAAATTAAAATACATAAATAAGGCTGATAGTTTCATATGGCAGAAGGAGAAAGGGGATGATGGTTTTGGCTTTGACACCTGATTTTGGCTTCTGACATCTGATCACCGACATCTAGCCTTTGTTATTCCTTGCTTGCTTATTCCTAGTTTCTGGCTAATCTCTAATGTCTTGTCTATTGCAGTACTGGTTGTGGTGAAGCAACTATAGTCCTACTTGGTAGATGTGAAAAATCTCATATTCTAAATAGTCCAGCAGTATTCCATAGAGTGTCTGTGATTAGACTATTCCTCTGGAAATCCACAACAGATATCCTATCTTTAATTCCTCATTATACAGTCTGAGGTTGATACTATAGGTTGATCTATGGAATGCGCTCCCCTGAGAGGTCCGCCTGGCGCCGTCGTTATTTGTTTTTCGGCGCCAGGCGAAGACCTTTTTATTTAAAGGTCATTTTAATTGTTAATATTATTTATTGATTTTACATCTTTGGCCAGGACGTCTCCAACTATATTGTTTTTATATTGTTATTATGTTATTTATTGTTGTGAGCGGCCCCGAGGCTTCAGCAAATGGGGCGGCATAGAAGCTTTCTAAATAAATAAATACATACATACATACATACATACATACATACTATGAAGCTTTGAATACTTTAACTGGTTGGTTGTTTTTAAAACTTAATTCATGAATTATTAAGAAGGTGGAAGTAAACTTCCTGCTAGTTGGACTGCTTTCATCACACATGTCCAATTGTTTTGTCCAATGGACCAAACAGTTGTCCATTTCTATCAAGGGTCAGCTTTACTGGAATTAAATCCACATAAATAAGTGAAAACCTTAGATCAGTATTTTGTCTCTTGAAACTTTTCATTGAGCAGTCCAAAGTTACTTGTTCTTAGACCATATGCCTTGGAAGGAACTTTGCATATGTTCTGTGAGCCAGGATTCTGTGCAAATAGGTACACTGAACCAAGCTAAGTTAAATTGACATTTTGTTTTCCTTTCATATTGCTGTATTATTTGGTGCCTGCCTTGCCTTTTTTCTTTCTTCCCCTGTTATCTCATTGAAATAAATTTATTTTTAAGACTTCATATTTAGGAGTATTGTTTTAAAAAGGAATGTTCACTAAAATTGTTCCTATCTGCTGCTGCTGCTGCATGGTTGTTAAGGATAGTTAACAAGAATCTGTAAGTTCTGTGTCCACTGGGTAAATCCAAAGCTCTTTAATGTTTAGTATTCTAGTCTGAAAGGATGTGGCCTTTGTAATGTGTCTTAGAAACTCCCCAAGCAACTGGACAGCCATGTTCAGCCTGTGTGGGAACCTACCATGATTCCTTAACAAAAAAGGGCATCCACCAATAAGGAAACTCTCCCTGGCTTCCTGCCTTAAATTTGCAGTGGACAAGTATTTGAATAATATTTCAAATCAAGTTTGAAAATAGGTTTTCTATAGAAAACAATAATAAATACACATTAGTATGTTGGTTAGTATTTTGATTATTATTATCAATATATTTTGACAATAATAAAATTTGATAATAACTAATTACTATGTTGATAGATTATATCTATTTGTCTTTTAAAATGTAAGCTTCTTCTGAAAACATGAGGTAAATGCTGCTGTAACTCAATTTTCGCCCTAATTCTAGCTTCCTAAATAAGCCTTAAGTATTAAAGAAATGACTTGATGATGGACTTCTGCATATCCAGGTCACTGGATATCTAACTCTAGAAAATCATCATGTAGTTTTTCTCCAACTGAGCATTTGACAGCACTAATGAGGAGTTACTCTCTTGACAAATAAAAACTTTCAGGAGGGACAGTTGAGTTAGTTTATTGCAGCAGAAACAATGGTCTTGTGGCATTTTCAGAACTAATAGATTTATTGTGACATACATTTTCATGCATTACCACCTACTTGATAAAGATGCCTTTTTTATGCTTCATGACCGTTAGGTTCCACTGTTAAGCTTTGTGTGTGTGTTGGTTCTCTCTCTTTCTCTCTCGCTCACACACACACGCACAGAGAGAGAGAGAGAGAGCGCATCTGAAGTGAGTTCTGGTTCAAGCCTATGCCCGAACAAATCTGTTAGTCTTTAAAGTACCACAAGGTTGTGTTCTTTGCTATTGTTGTTCTCTTTAAAATCTCTAAGATTTTATTTATTTATTTATTTAGAACTTTTCTATGCCGCCCCATTCGCAAAAAGCCTCAGGGCGGCTTACAAAACAAACAAACAAACAATCATACAAATAACCTTAAAAATCCGGCGACATCTCGGCATAAATATAAAAACCAATACATAAATACAGTGTTACAATTAACAATTAAAATAACTTTTAAATAAAAAGGTCTTGGCCTGGCGCTGAAAAACAAATAACGACGGTGCCAGGCGGATCTCTCTGGGGAGTGCTTTCCAGAGGTGGGGTGCCACCACAGAGAAGGCCCTCCTCCAGGTCCTCACCCTCCTAATATCTTTCACGGAGGGTTCTTTATATATTAAGGCTGCATTTCAGTGGGCCTCATTGGCACATGTTTACATGTTTGTATCTAGACATTCACAGTAACTTCCAGCTTAAAATAGCTATTTTCTTTACATTGCATTTCATTTCTATACCATCCAATAGCTGAGGCTCTATTAAATTAAAATCTTAAAATATGTTGCAAAAACCACTTGTATACACCCTTATATGTGTGCATCCCTGTTGTATATTTATATCTAAAACAAATTTAATATCAAGAAAAAAAATCAAGGATAAATACATCACCTTATACTGCCAAATGCCTGAGAGAAGAAAGTCTTACCCTAGTGTAGAACAGTTAAAAATGTTGGTGCCAGGTGGCCTCCTTGGGAGATTGTACCATAATTGGGGTCCACCACCAAGAGGGCTTACTCCCTCGTTTCCACCATCTTGATCATCCCTCAGAAGAGGTACCTGGAAAAGGGCCTTAGTTGATAAATGTAATGTACAAGTGGGTTCATGTCTGCAGATGCACTCCATCAGGTCAGTCCTGAGTCATGTAAGGTCAAACCAGCACTTTGGAAATGTACAGGCAGTTGATGTAAGCCAGCCAGAATTGCTGTTCAGACTTTCTGGTGCCTTTTCTCAGTCTGGTCATTGTGTTTTGCTCAAGCTGCAACTTCTGAATAATTTTCAAAGCCAGCCCTATGGAAATCATATTACAGTAATCTGGTTTGGAAGTTACCAGGACATAGAAAGCTGAAGCCAGATTATCCCTTGTTTGGACCAGAGCATAGTGGGCCAAAGTTGGTAGAAGGCACTCCACACTACTGAGTCTACCAGAGATTCAAGTGATAAAGGAGGCTTCAGGAGAACCCCCCCCTCCCCCCCAGGCTGTGAACTTACTGTTTCAGGGGAAGCATAACCTGAACTAGAACAGGCTGAGTACCCAGTATTCAATCAAAAATATTATTCACTAGCAGAATCTCAGTTTTGTTGGGAATGAGTTTCAGTTTATTAGTCCCCAATCAGTCAATTGTTGCAGTCAGGTGGTGATCAAGCAAATGTGCAGTTTCATCTGATGAAGAAGAAATGGAGTTCTGTGTCATTGCCATGCTCCAGATGACTGTAACGAATCGTTTCATGTAGATGTTGAATAGCACAGGGGATAAAACCACCACCTGTGCAACTCCATAGTGGAGAATCCATATGATGGAACAATATACCTCAACCAACATCCTCTGGAACTGACCAACCAAATAAGAGCAATAACACTGCAGTGCAGTACCTCCCACTCCCAACTCATACGGTCATTCCAGAAGAATATTATGGCTGTTGTTATTGAAAACCACAAGATGTCAAGGAGAATGGACAAGCTCACACTCCCCGTGACTATTTCTGGACAAAGGCCATCAAACAAGGGCTACCAAGACTGTTTCCATGCCAAAATCCATCCTGAGCTATGATTGAAATTAATCAAGATAGTCTCATCAAAAAGAGTCTGAAGTTGGTTGGCAGTCACCTACTGGAGGACCGTGCCCAGGAAAATAATTTTTGTCACTGACCTAAAATTAATAAGATTTGCCAGATCCAGGGATGCTTTACAACTGCCACTTCCAAGTGATCCAGGGTCACTTCCTCTTGTAAGGAGGCGTTAAACATTTCCCTGATTCATCAGGCTGTGGCCTTCCTACCAGTTTTTATAATTCTGGAGTGTCAAGGATCCAGTATGGGAAGTTGTTGCATGAACTTATTCAAGTTCCTTGTCAGTGTTGAGCTGTACTAACAATTTTCTCAAAAACAAAGAAAAACAGTTCTAGCATGTGCTGTAGATAGTTCATTTGCTACAACATTGAAGTCTAAGTGGATGGAAGAAGTTTTTTCCTGGATGTGCCGTGCAAATGGATTAAGGCAAACCTCAAACAAATTGAAGGTGTCTTTAGAGCCAGCACATAATTGGCCTCGGACAACCCAAGAAAGCTTTGGTGGGTGGTACTTAGAGGGTTCAATAGAGGCAGCAAGATGTATTTTCTTTGATGCCCTCAGTGCTTCTGGCCATAGGTACACACCAGTGTTTGATTCATCCACTAGGTTTTTCTCCATCTCTACTTAAGCTGTCTTTCATTTAGCTTCCATCACTCTCAACTCTAGAGGATGACATGGAACAGTATGAATAGTACTTTGAAGAGGATGTTTAGGAGCAATTCTGTCAACTGCCCAGGTCATGTCTTCCTTCCACAAATCAATCAGGGTTTTAACAGGAGAGCTGAGCTCTCTGGAAACCATCTGAATCCATTAACCTCTGGGAGTGGGCCATTTTAATAGGTCTGCTACCCTCACAGAGGGGGAAAGCTGCTGTTATTCTAAATCTCAGCAGGCAATGATCTGACTATGACAGAGGGTCTGATTCAAAGACCCCTTCCTTTGGACTACCATCTCCTTGTTGGCTGTGGGGGAATGCCAACATTTATGCTGAGGACTCCTCACCTAGAGCTGCTAAGGAGAACCATGGCACTGTCTCACCATATCATCAGTCTAGCACAGGTAGTGGGGCATACACTAGACTAGGAGATGGTGGGGTGGGTGGTACACCAACAAAAATCTCCAGTTTATGCCATTGATCCAACACAAGGAACATGCACTTCAGACCTGTAGTCAGATGAATAGATAGGAGATAGAATATGTACTGTCATCACTGTATCAACTCCAGTCACTGGGAATAGCTGGGATATGGTTGTTGTCATCGCACATTAAAACTTTCTGTATAGTGAGATAGTTTTACAGTTGATAAATCCACCATACCTAAGTAACACAGCTCTTGATATAATGAAAATGCCACAATGCATTCACTTGAAAAGATTTTAATACATTATTTTTACCATGGTTTTAAAGTGGCTTGCTTTTTAGCCTTTTTAGCCTTTCCTTCTTGATAGGTCCCATGGAAATTTTGAAGATTTTGCTGCTTATGGCAGATTTTTTTTGGTCAGATATTGGATTGGACTCAGACCTGTTTGACTGAAAGTGTAGTCTGATTTGAAAACACCTCCACACCTGATGCTTTCATACATTGCAGAAGCACCAAGGAAACAGAAAGCACAATTGCCCTGCACTTTCTGTCCATTGCATCATTAAATACAGATTTACAGTGTGGGCTCAGCTTGTCCATTTCTCCACGTGGGGTCATTAAACAGTGAGGTGAAACAGGAAGGTAGAGGCACTGGCAATAAAGGGTATCTAACTCACTTGAGTGTTGTATTGATATCAGTAATGTGACCATTGCCATAAAATATGTCAGGCTAAGCTTTAGAAGTTTCATGTACCATCAGTCTGCCTCATACTGGAACTAGAGGTTCTAAATAGATAACACTAGTTTTCCAGGTCAAGGTCTACTTTGAATGAAATTAATATTTAATCTCCATTAGTCTGACATTAAGTAAAGTAGGCCTTTAAATTGGCAAATCTTGTGGAAAATGTTGAGTTCGTTCTTGTTCAGCAGGGTAGAATGCTGATGTTGCCACAAAAGCAAAAAGCGTCTATACAAAATCACATCCACATTATTTTAAAAGCTAACTACAGTAGGAAACGGTTATGAATTTTTAATATAAAATCTATTTATTTTCATCTAAAGCTGTTTGGTGGCAAGCTGCAAGTAGGTTACTGAACTCACTTCACATGCTTTGTTATTTTTACATGTTTTATTCATCTTTAAGGCTGTTCAAAATAAAAAAGTGGGGAGTGGAAGGATGATATTTTGTATACCAAGGAATTCATAGATGACACCTGCTTTTGGCGTACATTGTTCATAAACCCAAACATATATGCATAACTGTGATCTACAGCCTGAAGCTTATTATTGAGAGCAAGAATATGTAAGTAAGTTGAGATAAGTTACTGTCCCCCTGCTTCTCTCTACAACTAAAGGTTTAGTTCCTTTTCTTGTGGAATCAACCTCTAAGTGTCAGTAGGGAGACTTGGGAAGATCTGCAGATGTTTGGGCGGGAAATGGAGCCTTGTACAGGACAAGGGAAGAAGGCAGCAAAGTAGCATGATGGAAAGGGAGAGATAGCAGGTTGGTCTTTTAGCAACCATTTGTATATTTGGCTAGTTCATTCAGGAGCCACCTGCATATTGCACTTTTGGAGGCAGGCAAAACGTTCTTGATAGTTGCTTGACAATTGTTAGTGATCAAGCCTGTTTACTTGTTCCTGCTCTTCTGAAATTGGCACAGCAGCCCATTTGTGGTGTTAGAGCTTCATTACTCACATAAATGGTATGTAGTAGCAGTCCAGGATGGTGTAGTGAGTATTCAGCTGAAAGTATGTGGTGGCTTCCATACTCTTATTAGGAAGATGCCCTAGTAATTTCATCAGTAGGGTATGCTCTTTGAGAAACAGTTACATCAAATGAAGGCACTCTAGCCTGTCAGTAAGAACAAAAGAAGAACCATGCCGGATTAAAACGAAAACATGATAAGTTCAGCATTCTGTCCCTGCAGTGGTTAACCAAATGCCAATAGGAAGCCCACAAGCAGAACTGAAGTGCAATAGCACCCACTGCCTCATGTTACCCAACATCTGGTGTACTGGAAGTAATGTACAGCTGTCAAGACTAGTAGCCATTTCTTTTGTGAAACCCCATCTCCTATTTTTTTTTTAAAAAAAACCCTCTAGAAGCCCATGTGAGGGTAATACTTTTATTTCATAACCACTGGCTAATTAGATTGCAGCCAAGAATTGTGATTTCCTTTCCTTTCCTTTCAGAACAAAGCCTGCTTATGGCAGTAGCTCATGCTTTTGGTGATCTGCCTGTGTTTCTGCCTGTGGGAGGATGGGCTTCCGCTTATTTACATCTTAGGTTAAGGATAGCTTGTATAGTGGTTAGTGTTGGAATACGGACCTGGGAGATACGGGTTTTTGTCCCCACTCGACTGTGAATCTCACTGGGTAACTTTGAGCCAGTCACAGACCCTTAGCCCAACCTTACCTCACAGGGTTGTTGTAAGGATACAATGGAACTGAATAAGCCACATTATGTTCCTTACAAGAGGGAAAGAAGGCAGGGTTTAAATGTAATGTAATATTGATAATGATAACAGGGATAGAATATAGGGTAAGTTGGAGAAATGAGTATGTGTGATAAGGTACTTTATTAATTTGGTTAAGCTTGGATGGTCAGTTACTCACATGCCAAGACTATCTACAAGTAATGTGCTGACATGTTCAGTCAGTTGGGGAAATCCAACTATTTGCATTTTAGGTAAACAGTATAAAAATGAAACTTACAAACATTTGTGTCTATTATCCAAAACTCTTGTCCATTGCTTTTTAAAAAAACATGTTTTCATTTAAACTTGCAGTGAGAAGTAATACTACTTCTACAACACTTTCAACATAAAGTATTCCAGAATAAATACAATTTAAGACAGAAAGTGCTGGAGTTTCACATTTCAGTGGATAGGACAGAATGAGTCTATTTCACAGGAAAGTTGTTTAAAGCTGATGCTCAAAATAATGCTTAACAATGAGCATTTACAGCAATATTATTGAATGAAAGTTTAGCACACATTCCTATTATATGGACTTTATGATAATTTATCAACAGCTATCCGAGTTTCTTAGCACACCTGAAAAAACATACTACAGTTCACTAGGTGATTTAAATTGATGATATATTTGCAAACATTAGACTGGCTTTTACTTCAGATGTACAGTTGTGAATATTCTCCTACTCACCTCTGTATTGATGTTCTAGTTGCAGTTTGATGCAGGATATTAACATTTTTTCCTTGCAGGTATGACATTATATAATCAGATGCTAGATGGGTCAGTTAGTTTAATGTATCCTCTTGAAATCAAAGAGACAAGTTACTTATGACTTAGTTCCCATTAAAATCTAAGTGACCGTAATTTAGTCTGAACTGAATCCAGGGTTCACACTATTCCTCCTGCTACCACATAAGGTAATAGTTACTTAGTTCCTAGGAAAATACAGATAGGGTGGTTTAAGGTGCAAAAACAGGTAGATTACGAGGAAACTATTCACATAATGCACTTACCATCTTGAATGATAAGTTAGTCATGCGGTTGTTGTTGTTGTTATGTGCTATCAAAGTCAAGTAATCTCCAACATATGGTGATACTGTGAATGAATGCCTCCAAGTGTCCTGTCCTTGACACCTCTGGTTAGCTCTTGTAAATTCAAGGCTGTGGTTTCCCTTGTGGAATTGATGCATCCCATAGTTGATTGTCCTCTTCTTCCTGACAGTTAGAGCAGTAGGACAAGGAATCAATTACCTAGGGAGGTTGTGGATTCTCGCACACTGGAGGCATTCAAGAGGCTTTTGGACAGCCATCTGTCAGGGATGTTGTAATGTGAAGACTTGCATTGAACAGGGAGTTGACTTGATGGCCTTCTATATTCTACTATACTATGATTCTTCCGTTTTTGACTTCCCCTAGCATAATTGTTGTCTCTAGTGACTCTTGATGTACCCGAAGCACAACAGGTTCACTTTCATTATTTCTAAGTCTGGCTTTAGTCTCATTAAAATAACTTGCAGGATCCACTACAGAATAATTACGGTCAAAGCATACTTTATTTTCTAGGTCTTACTAAAAGGCCAATAAAAAAAGTTGAAACTGTGTCCAGTGTCTGGCATCTATGAAGGGTATAAGTTGGGGGGAAGGGGGGAGAGAGAATTCTTGATAGTTTTCCTATAAAGGTTCAATTGTAGCTAAGAATTTCTGATGCCTTTCTCCCCTCTTTTTTAGTTGTGTCAGAGTGGAAGAGCACCATGCTGTTGACATTGATGTGTACCACTGTCCCAATTGTGCGGTTCTTCATGGACCTTCTTTAAGTAAGTCATGGATTTTAAAGTAGTGATGCAGTTGGTTTTATTTATTTATAAAATCATTTATGCCCCATCTTCCAATCTTTAAAAGGTCCCAAGGTGGTTTACAAGCTTAAACAACACACATGTATTGTCTGTCTCTCTCTTGTTAACAGAGAGCCTGAAAAGAGCTATTTATATGTAAAAAGATTGAAATAGGAAAAAGTTCAGGAACGGACATTTAGAACTTTTTATGTATAACTAGCTCCTTGAATTGAACCCAGAAACAAACTGTAACATGATGCAATTTAAACAATATCAGAGAAATACACTCCAAAAAACTGCATTTCTGATTTGTGCATTTTGCATTGCTGCAATTTTGGAATGCTTCTCAACAGTAGTCCTGTGTATAGTCTGTTGGAATAATCCAACTGGGATGCAACAAGGAAAGGTTTAGTTGTGGTTATGGCTGCTTTCTTCAGGAAAGGGTACAGCTGGTGCACTAGCTATACCTGTGCAAATTTGCTTCTGGACACAGTTTCTACCTAGTCTTCCATGGGCACTCCCAGACTATGAATCTGGTCCTCTAAGGGGGGAATAGAGTTCATCCTGAATGATTGTCTGTTGGGTGCAAAATATATGGTTTTACTCACAAGCAAGTTACCATGACTTATTGCCAACTGCATCCTTTTGTCTTCCAAAGAAATTTGAATGGTTTCCATTTTCCCTTTCATCCTTATTAGGAAAAGTAAAGCACTTGGAAACCAGTTGGTGATAGCAACATGGTGGCGTGGTTTAAAATCTATAAACTAGAGTGTATAAGACAATAAATTACAATGTAACATTATATATATATATATAATATTATATATAATATATATATAATATTTAATATTATAATATTTAATATTATATATATAATATTTAATATTATATATGTAATATTATATTACATAATATATAATATTATTTATATATGTATAAATATGTGCTAGAGTAGAAATAATACAAATTGAATTTAAGCAGATAGAATCCTTTTATGGGATTTTGCAGTTAAAAAATGAAAATTAGCACACAACACTTTTTTCCCCTTCTTTGTTAGTTTAAAAAACCCCCAGATATTATTTGGTTATTTTTGTAGAAACTACATACACTTCCCTCCATAAATTAGTTTTTCTTTAATACCATCCGTATGGGGGCAAATCTGTTTTTCCTAGAGCATAACCCCCCCCCCCAAAAAAAAAAAAAAGCATACAGTACAGCAGAGAGCAGACAATCTCAGCACTGGAAAAAATTAAGTAGTAGTTAGGGCCAGTCATGTTTTCCAGAATTTGCATGACCCTTTGGAAGGTAAAAGAAGCTCCTTATTGGAGAGTAGACCAAGTTTTCTGCACTGTGAATTTACTGTTTGTCCATATCCTTGATTTGGCTGTTTTGTCTGTAAGCAAAAAGTTTACAGAAAAGCCTGAAAGTTGTATTTTATTACTAAAGGTTTTTTTACCATGAGTGTACAAACTGATCCTATAGAGTAAGGTATAAGTAATATGGTGATGTATCAGAAAAAAAATATTCAGAAAGTAAACGCTAGAATTTCTGTTCTATGTTCAGCAGAAGAGAGTCTATCATCCAAGTGAAGTATGTGCTACTGGTGCACATTTAGGCAAATCATATAGAGAGTACAGAAATGTGAAAGATGTTCAGCCCATTATCCATATGGAAACACTATATAACAACTGTGACTGAATTTTGTTTCTCTTTACCTGTTGAAACGGAGGTCAGCTCCTTTTAAAAAAATAATTCTTTAGATAAAATAATATCTTTAGATAGATATTATCTAAAATCTTTAGATAGAATAATACCACAATTTTTACAAAATGCAGTTTGTAAGAGTATATCTGGTTGTAAGTAACACTAGTCTTTTAACAGACTGACCAATTTGTCCTTTAAAGGGGTTCAGTTATATTAGAGGCTTTGTCTTGTGCCTTTTGTAGTGCAGCTGCCTACCTTAATAACTGTCAGATGCTGTTGGCTGCTTGCCAAAGTAGTCATTGAGCTTGAAGAAACAGGTGTGTACACATGGAAAGAATGATCTATATTCTG
This sequence comes from Varanus komodoensis, assembly GCF_004798865.1. Classification (NCBI taxonomy): domain Eukaryota; kingdom Metazoa; phylum Chordata; class Lepidosauria; order Squamata; family Varanidae; genus Varanus; species Varanus komodoensis. The sequence goes on along the minus strand of NW_025335922.1, from coordinate 8,169,276 downwards.
CACAAAAATATGCTCACAGAGGATTGGTGCCTACAAAACAGTTTCTGCATGGAGGCAGCTTTAAATGGCTCCCTATAGCAGCTGCTTTTATGCAACAAACTGTATGCATCATCAAAGATACCACATTCTTTTTTCTCCCTATGGTCCTGTGGTGGTGTGGAGAAAATGCTTTGGTCCCTTTGGTGTGTTTCTACATACATTAGTTTGTAGTGCTGAGGTACTTTTCTTGTGATCCATTGAAAACAGTTTCCACATGCTGGCCATCCTGTGAGTGCTAGCCCTTGGTAACCTGGTTATCTAGGCAAACACAAATGTTTGCTAGTCCCAGATTGCTTGACAGCACAGTAGCTATTGCTGTTTGTGGAGAGATTGGCTAGGTGCCTTTGTTTCACTTGCATCAAGATTTAGAACTTTTTAAAACTAATGTGACTTGTGAACATGTTGAGAAGATTGGATGCCAGTCAAGCATTTATTTAAGTAATACTTCTCTGCTCATCAAATTATTGTAGCAATAATATTTCTCAGTTTTTAAACACTGAAACTTTAATGGTCATGAAGTTTTGCCAGCAGCTCTGTAGATGTATGTTGTAAGGTTACTTCCCTTTCAAATAAGCCATGTTACCAGGTTCAGACAACATTACCACAGCCAGTTGTGCCTGACATGTGCCAGGCATTAAAACAAGCCACTGTGGTTTATTTGATTGTTTACTTATTTCACAGCTGATTTAGTGCCTTGTGCCAGATCACCTGAGGAGATTCATGACTGTTGGGGGATTCGAATCTGGGTCTCTCCAGTACTAACATTCTGATTCCTTACACCAAAAATATGGTGGTAAAAATTAATTCTAGAAACTAATTCATATTTTATTTCTCACAAACTAGTGAAGAAGAGAAGGAACTGGCATAGACATGACTATACAGAATTTGATGATGGTTCCAAGCCAGTTCAAGCTGGAACACGAACATTTATTAAACAGCTACGTGCTCGTTCATTCCCAAGGTAGGATATGCTGCATTAGAACTTAAAAGTCATGTAAAGAGGGAAAAGTCTTTGGTGTATCTAGCACTTTCAAACAGCAATTCTGCATTTATGCTTTAAAGTTTACCCCATTAGAAACCACAGGAGTCTGAGTGTGGTTTATTTAAGCAAGCATATGATAATGCTAGAGACAGTCATCATGGAAAAAATCCTATTAACTTCTGTAGATTAGAATTGCAGTGGCAATTTACAACATGGAAGTAACTTAAAGCAAGGGATTGAAAATACCCAAATTATGTATATGTACACTACAAATGTTAAGGTGGGTGAAAGGCTTGAATTTTAACAGGAATATAAGATGCTTCTGTTACTTCATTTAATTGCAACTATTAGATGTTCATCCACTTTTGCTTTTGAATTCAGTAAAGCTAAATACTCCAACTTGTCTTGATTTCTACTGTTGGTTTATTTTAAAATGTTAGTTTGTTTTTTGTTTTTTTGCTTTTCTAGTGCTGATGAAATCATTTTGAAAATGCATGGTAGCCAATTGACTCAAAGATACCTGGAGAAGCATGGGTTTGATGTTCCCATTATGATTCCTAAATTAGATGGCTTAGGTCTTCGTCTTCCACCCTCTACTTTTTCTGTTCTTGATGTGGAACGATATGTAGGTATGGACTGCACTTCAAAATACAAGTAAAAATGGCCATCTTTCTGAAAAGCATGAAGACCACGGTTCCAGTCTTTTGAAGTGGGGCTAGCTAAGGGGATGTATGCATTTGCTAATAGAGGTTTAACCTTTTCTAGTCTTGTTCTGTGAATGTGGTGTACAGAGTGTTAACTTGTCAGCTTTCAGTCAGTAAAACCCCAATCATCTTTGGGGACAACAATGTGTGGTTTTCAGACCCCTGCAGTTAAAATTGAAGTCAATCTTAACTGTTAGGAAAGATGAACATTCATGCTTGGAAGCTAAGATACTGTTGTTTCTCATTTGCAGGGTCCTGTGGCAAGTTTTGAGAATATGTCATTTAAGCTGAATTTTAACAAATTATTACTTTAGTTTAAATGTCTGTTTTCTGACTAATGGAATCAGAATTAATAATAATATTCCAAAAGTAAATGTTTAGTGTCTTTGGAACAGCAGTTTCAGATTGATAATAAAATGGATGTTTAGTGAATATGTGAGGGACAACTTTCAGGTTTATATATTTATATGGAATTAAGTCAATACTTTTTAAAGAAGTATTTCAGTGCTGTACACATATTGTTTGAAATGCTTTCTATCATTAGAAGGTAATACAGGGTGCAGGGAAGTGGGAAATTTTCAATTGATGTCCAATGCACGAATAAACACGTTACAAAATATATTTTATGATGAAATGTATTGTACAGGATATGCAATTAATGATGGCAATAAATATTCAATATTCATTTTATGTCTGGAAGATAACATGAAGGTGTTGTCCATTTCTTAGTACACATTTTGACAGCCTGTTGTGGAAATTCTGTACTGCTCATAACATGTCAAGAGGAATGCCAGCAGTTTCCTCTTCAAACCTCCTTTTTAGTTCAGCAATGGTTGCAGCTTGTGTGCGGTACACTTGGCTTTTCAACAATTGCCGACACCCCAGGGTTGCCAACTTCTAGTTCCAAAATTCTGTTTGTTAACATATCCATTAAGGTGAAAATGGGCTTTATCCGAAATCCACAAGTTGTTAAAGAAATTGGCGTCCTCATTTACTTTAGCCAGCAATTGTTCACAAAACAGTTGACGCACCACGTGATCATTGGGCTTCAGTTCCTACACAATTTGCAATTTGTAGGGATGGAACTTCAACTTGTGCAGTATTCTTTATGTGCTTCGTCGCCCCAAATGTAGCAGTGATGTGTGTTGTTGAACAGAGCGGCAAGGGCTCCTCACGATGGCAGCTCAAACAGCATCAATATTCTCTGGTGTGTGGGCTGTTTGAACACCCCCTGGGAACTTCTTTTTAAAGGCTGAACCTGTTTCTTTGAAATTATGTACCCATGTTGTAATTGCATGAGCAGATGGGACACGATCATGATGTCCTAACTGGTAATGATGCCAAAATTCCCTTTGCACAGCAGTCAACATTCTTATTAAAGGACAGAGAATGCTCATTGCACACCACTCCACTGCTTCATTATACCTAATGGCAAGGGGTTCTAAACGAGGTCGCACTGGTTCCAAACAATTGCTGATGCCCCAGGGTCACCAACTCCTAGTTCCAACATTTCCCATTTCCTTGCACCACCCTGTATAATGACCTGTTTTGATGAAATGATGATTTAATGGCTTTGAAATCCTTAAAAATTGTTGACTTAAAATCTTGCCCGAGGCCATTATTGCCTTCTTTGTGGGTTGTGCAGTGTGATGTGTAAACCCAGATCATTTGGTTGTTTATGGGCTAAACAACCTTGTAGCTAACCCATGGTTTGTTTGGGGTGGTTTTTTTCATGGAGAGGGGACTAACTACTGATTTGTTTAGCGCCTAAACAACTTGGAGCTTAGCATGTCATGCTGCATATTTTATGAAGGAGCCAATTGTAGGTTTTCTGTGAAGTGGGAAAGGAAAGTGCACTGCATGTTCCTGATAGTTCAGTCAGTTTTTAAACTGATAGACTATCTGTATTTATGGACAGCCCCAGTGTATGAAATTGACACAATCTAAACATAAGAAATACTTCAACTGAATTAGAGTAATTTTCTAAGTAGAAATTAAGGTCTTATCAGAATATATAAATGTGGTTTTCAGTAACATTTATTGTCTGATTCCTGTTTATGTAGAGGCTTTAAAATGTCTTGTTTTTACAGGTGGCGATAAAGTGATAGATGTTATTGATGTGGCAAGACAAGCAGACAGTAAAATGAAGCTCCATAATTATGTTAAGTACTTCACAAACTCTGAAAGACCAAAAGTATTAAATGTGATCAGCCTAGAATTTTCAGATACAAAGTGAGTATATTGTTTTGATAAGTTTGTTTGAATTTCCTGTTATAACAGAAAAAGCATAATTTTAAAGACAGACTATTACAAGTAGCAATATAATGGCTTGATGTTCTTAAAGACTTGCAGTGATAACTAGGAAAGTTGGTTTTGGAAGGTGGCAGGGGGAAATTTGCAGATCCATTTATCCTTGTATTTAACAGGAATTACTATGATTCTCATGTTTAAAGTTTAGCAAGGATTATTCTAATAAAAATATGTTTGAAAGAGTGAATGAGTGCCATTGACCCACTTTTTGATAGAACAAGGACTGGGCTATATATGATTGTTGCGTAGCAAAAACATTTTTTATGTTTCAGTTATAATGAACTCTTTTTAAAAATAGTATTGTTAATTTTTAGCATAACTCTGTTAAAATAAAATCTGCAAATCCAATCCCTTAACTCAGTCCATGATACATTTTCAAATATATTGCATTAAAGATGTACAATTCAAGGAAGCCAAAGTGCCTTGGAAAAAAACTACTTTCTCAGGGTTTTAATTCTTTATCATATTTATATCATGCTTTTTTCCCTGCATGGAACCTAAAATGGTTTGCGTAATCCTTTTTCTCCTCTCCATTTAATCCTCACAACTGCTCTGTGAGGTAGTTTAGGCTGAATGTCAGTGACTGGCCTGTAGTTTACCTAATGACTCTCAGGACTTGAATGGTGACTGGTCCCTCGAGTCTCATTCCAACACTGTAATTACAATGTCACACTGACTCTCTTTCTATAAGTATGTAATGAATGAGGTGAATGAAGTTCTATGGACTCTATCAGAAGAGAACTAGGGAGTGGTAAGTCATCACATACACTGGGTCAGCCTTCATGAGAAGCTGACCTATGTTTCAGGAAGATAACCCACTGAGCCTGCCTTGTTGTGTCATCTTGTCATATGCGCTTCAACTATAATCTGTGCAATATACTTAACTCTTAAAAAAGAATATTTGGTTTGTGTAAAAAGCAAACAACATAGAGACTAACATATTGTTTGTCCTAATTATTTATTTCAATTTTCGGAATCACATCCTGAATTAAGCTCAAGGCAAGCACCAAGTTAAATAATAAAATAAAAACAAAATGGTGAAAATAATAAGAAATGACATTGTGATAGGAGTGAGTTTGCACAACCACAGTATGCCAAACAGTCAGTTAGGCTTACCTTGGGTTGTCTCTCCTAGCTTTCCTCCTTGGTCTTCCTCCCAGTGTCCCTGGAGACTTGTTGGCTGAACCCAACACATCTCCCTTCCTTGCCCCAGTCATGACTCCTAATTGCAGTCAGTGACAGCCGCTTCAGAATACTTACGTGGTACATTGGAGTGGCTTAAACAACATTTTAGGTACCAAAAATGTGCAGACTATTATTTTTGGCTGGCCTTTTGAAGCCATTTTCAAGCCATTTACATCAATTGCATTTTTTGAGGATCCAAAAGTACCCAAACCCCCTCAGTGAATGAAATGGGATAGTTATTGAAGTGAGAAGGAGTAGATTAGACCAGTTCTGCTGTGGAAGTCTCTGAGATGTTGGTTGAAGGTTGTTGAGGAAGGCAGAGAACATAATGCACCTGATCATCTGCCAGTGCTTTTTGGGTTGTTCCAAAGACGACCCATGCTGCATATCTTATTTATGGAGTAGCTTTGTGTAACATTCAAATGTGCCCAGAGTGACAAAATATTTCATATTTTGAAATAAATGACAATTTTGGGGGAAATATGACAGTTAAAGCATTAAACTCACAACTAAATATTTGATCTAGAAATTATATTGTTTATTGATCATATTTAAATCTACCATGATGACATAGTGTATCATGTGAGTCCCAAATCTGAGAACATGCTACACTTTATTTTGAATCAATACGCTCTTTTCTTTGTCTCTTACTGTAGAACTGTTCATCATAGCTGATGATACCAGTCAAATACTGTTAGAGAGGGATTTTTTTTTAACTTCTCCATGCCTTCACTGGAACTCAATCACTGTGTTCTTACTTAATTTTGTGTGTTTTTTGTTTTTTAAGGATGTCTGAATTAGTGGAAGTCCCTGAAATTGCCAGAAAACTTTCATGGGTGGAAAATTACTGGCCAGATGACTCAGTCTTTCCTAAGCCATTCGTTCAAAAGTATTGCTTAATGGGAGTTCAAGATAGCTACACAGATTTTCATATTGATTTTGGGGGCACTTCTGTCTGGTATCATGTTCTCTGGGTAAGAAAACATAGGTTACTTCCAAAATATATAATATATAGTGTTCTCATTTAAAGAATAATTTTGAAGATTATCATCTGCAGTTTGTGTTGAAACTATTAGTTCAAGTAAAGGAATGGAGGAAAATTATCACATTTCTTATCATTCTGTGACCTGATAGCGTTAAAAAGCTAGGCTAAACACTAGTGGGCATAATATTTAGAGAAATTAATTTTTAAAGCCCAGCCTTATCTAATCTTATGCTTTTCAGTTGTTTGCTTTGCTGAACCCCAAATAATTCCATACTCAGTTGAGTAGGAATGCAGATATTTCCTGATGCATTCCATCCCATCATCTCCTGACTCCCTTTAACTTTTGCTTCTTTATTCTTCTTAAATGGCAATCTTAAATCAACATCATGTTTATTGTTTAACTTTAATAGTCATTACTAAGTGGCATTAAAGAGAGCTGTTTTAGCTAATAGGTGGTATTAAATAAATTAAAGATGTACAGCTTTTCATTCCATGTATTTATGCATAGGGAGAGAAGATCTTCTACTTGATCAAACCTACTAATGAAAACCTTGCAATTTATGAATCCTGGAGTTCGTCTGTCACCCAGAGTGAGGTGTACTTTGGAGATAAAGTTGACAAGTGTTACAAATGTGTTGTGAAGCAAGGACATACCTTATTTGTTCCAACAGGTAAAATGCCTTACCTAGTAAAGTACCATTCTGTGTATGGGGAGTCTAGTGGTCAGAGAATTCTTAGTGCAATTAATTTCCAATGGTGCCAATGTATTTAGCTATTACAGATCAAATCAGGAGAGTGTCTTGGGATTTTAATATTGTGTTAATTTTGAAATGAGACAACAGGTGGGACAGGTAAAGGCTCTGAAATAGGAGTGAGAAAATAGTTGAAATATTAATGACTTGTTACCATCTTGCACATGGTCCTTCTTTGTGTATTTAAAATTTGAGAGAGAAGCCTCTCCTTATTTATCTTACTAGATAGCAGGCTGACTGGGTTCACATGATATGACAGTCCATTGTGCTTTACAAACCATGGTGGGTTGTCATGTATAAATCAGGACAGTTTCCTGCAGGCTGACTTCTAAAAAGGGTACAAGCTACCTAACAACTAATGTCTTGTTTAAGAAATTGTTGTACCCATGATGGGTTGACATGTCATCTAAAGCTAGACAACCAACCCCTTAATAGGTACCGGGAAGCAGAACCTCTTGGCAACTCCTCTTGATGCCCCTCCAGGCCACTGCTACTGTCAGCTGCTCCGCCAATGCCCATGCAGCCAGGTGGAGTGCCAGTCATTGCTTTGGTGTCCATCACTGCAACAAGTCATTTTTTTCGCACCACCACATTTCCCCCCTCCTCTCCCTGCATTTTCCCCCTTTTTCTAGGGGGAATCTCTGAGTCAATAGCCAGTGATAGCTTCTTCAAATTGCTAAACAGGCACATTGAAACAGCTGCCAGTGATTTACCACCTGTTGTTTTCTTTTTGTTTTGTGTTCCAAATGTGTGCAAATCTCTTCATCAGGCTTAAAAAATTTAGTCTAACTTGTGCAAGTGTATATTTCTGTGGGTTCAACGTGGGTAACCTTACCTGTGCAATGTCCTAGAGGGTGGGGTGACTGCTATTAAACTGAAGAAAGTATCCATAATGGACATTAACCCAGGGAGGCTGCAGAAAGTTGTTTCATTTTATTTTCCTGTTACCTCTGTCAATAGTAGAGCTCTGACATGAAAGCAAAGTGATCTTTTTTTGTAAAGAAGTTGGCTTCTTGATCACCCAATTTGGCTGGACCTGGCTCTGCTCAGTTTCCTGCTCCTCCCCCTGCCCACCCTCTTTCCCAAGACGTGCATAGGAAAGTGGAAAAATGTGAGCTACTGGAAGCACAGACTTTTTTTTTTTTATCAGACTGCTTACCGCTAAAGGCAGTTTAATAGGGTGCCAGTGTCTTTGCCATTTAGTTAGATTAGTGATATCAGTACAGCCAACTTGAGTAGTCTATCAGTTCTTCAAATCAGCTCTGCTATCCTGCAAAACATCCTACATGTTTTCAGAATGATGCAGCACATTTTATAGTGGAGATAGTTATGGTTTCACTTGTCATTTCAGGCTGGATTCATGCTGTGCTCACTTCTCAGGATTGTATGGCTTTTGGAGGGAACTTTTTGCACAACCTCAATATTGGCATGCAGCTCAGGTTAGTCTTGGAACATTCACTTTTGTCTAAATATAAGGATCTAAGGATCTTCCATAAGCTTGAAAATATTTCATTCGTTTGGTATCATATTTTTATATGGAAGGAAATGGTGTGAGGTTCTTAGAGAGGGACAGCTCTTTTTCCAGGAGTGGATTAATTACTGCACCAATGATCTCCAGGAGAAAATAAACTATTTTCTCTGAGTTACTTACCTCTGACATTTAATAGGATGACAGAGATTATATTTGGTAAGCTCAGCTATGAAAAAGGAAAATATTTTTTGTCAATCTTGCTTGAGTGTTACTGTTCTAAATGTGCTTTAGCACCAAAATATGTTAAATGCAGTCTTTTCTGGGTTTATTTATTAATTTATACACTCTAGCTTCGTAGCTGCACATGTAGCAGTTGATTGATAAACACAGAGATTGAATAAGTGTAATAGAACTTTGTTGGGTCTGGTCTTACTACACTCGACCTTGCATGTTGATGTAGTTTGTTTGTCAGAGGTTGCTTCATGTTTGCCTCATAGCATATAATTTGGGTGAACATATTTAACAATGATCAAATAAAATAATCCTTCTATGTTGATTATTTAGGTGTTATGAAATGGAGAAAAGGCTAAAAACCCCAGATCTTTTCAAATTTCCTTTCTTTGAAGCCATCTGTTGGTTTGTGGCCAAAAACTTACTGGAAACATTGAAAGGTAACAAAGTTCATATCTTAAGAAGTATTTGAGGCTAGACCTTTATTATCATTTTGAGAAAAAGCCATGCCTAATGCATATGACAGTAAAAGGAGAAGCAAGTTACTCAGACATTTTAACTGGATAATGTCACCATAGTTACTTTGTTCAATTTTGAAGTATGACAAAATTTTACTGATTAAAAATGTTTGCAGCAAAAAAAATCCATAGGTTCCATCTATTCCATTCCATAGTAGAATATAAGGTATGACAAAGGAAGGTGTTGGGGGGGGGGTTTGAGGTGGGGAGGTGTATATTAAGGTAGCAGTGATTTGTAACTGTGAAATATTATATGGAAATGAAAATAATTACTTCAGGTTCACATTAATGCACATCCCTCTAAAGCAGCGACAGGGAACTTGTAGTCCCTTAGATATTCAGTTCCAGCTTCCATCAACCCAATGAGCATGGCCAGTAGTCAGGTATGATGAAGTTGTGAGTACAACATCTTGAGGTACACAGGTTCCCCCTCCTTGCTGATCCCAGCCCACCAAACAGCTCTCTGGTGGCTCTGAGGAACACAGTTTCCACGGGGAGGATAGTGCACAGGGATGACTGTGCCCACATGCTGTTATCCCCATCACAATTAGTAATTTGGTGATTTGTGCATTTTTGTTGACAGCACAGATAGCTCCCAGACATCGCAGGTTGGTCAAATGTGATTTAAGGCCACAGCCAGTCTCTTTAATGCTGGCTTTTTCCTAAGTATTAGCAAAGTGTGTGCTTAGTAAATGATGTTCAAAGCAGTCAGATCTGAAACTAAGATAAGTTTAGGTTACTGGGAAGAAATAACCAAAGCTGACAGGCTGCTTGAGTCTGCAAATAACTGTTTCCTGAAGAAGTATGCTTGACAGCATTAACATTTGTAAATGTAAGACTGACTACTGGATTATCAGTGTCCATCAACAGGAGACTGAATATGTAAGTGCAAAGTTTGCTTTAAACTCAAAACTGTTTAACAGGCACGATACTGGAGAGTGCTCTTGCATGTGTGCATCTGTTGAAAACATGTCTACACCCTGCTTTCCAGGCAGCCAGGTCCTTGTTAAATACATCTTAAACATCAAATCTGAAAGCACTAATTTCCTGGTCAGTTAAACTGGCTTTTTCCCTTGCTTACCTATACAGGACAAGTAATTGGTCCTATAGAAAGACTGGGAGACAAGCGCTATTCATACCGGTAATATTACCCTAAGTATAATGGAGTAGCTCAGTGTCTGCATCTAGTCACACACTAGATACATTATCTTAATTTCTGGAGGGGCAGCAGTTAGTGTATTTCAGGACAAATAGCAGAGCCTTGTGGCACCTTAAAGACAAATTTATTATGTACATGCTTTTGTGGATTGCTGTCTGGTATCTCAGATACAGACTGCAGTTCATGAAAGCTTTGTTGTTGTTAGTCGCGAAGTCGTGTCCGAACCATCGCAACCCCATGGACAACATTCCTCCAGGCCTTTCTGTCCCCCACCATCCCCTGGAGTCCACTCAAGCTCACACCAACTGCTTCATTGACTCCATCTAGCCACCGCATCCTCTGCCGTCCCCTTCTTTTGTCATTTTTTGTGCCCAGCATTAGGCTCTTCTCCGGGGAGTCCTTCCTTCTCATTAGGTGGCCAAAGTATTTGAGTTTCATCTTCAGCATCTGGCCTTCCAAAGAGCAGTCAGGGTTGACCTCCACTAGGACTGACCAGTTTGATTGCCTTGCAGTCCAAGGGACTCACAGGAATCTTCTCCAGCACCACAGCTCAAAGGCCTCAATCCTTCGGCACTCAGCCTTCCTTATGGTCCAGCTTTCACAGCCATACATTGCAACTGGGAAAACCATAGCCTTGACTATATGCACTTTTGTTGGCAGGGTGATGTCTCTGCTTTTTAGTATGCTGTCTAGATTTGCCATAGCTCTTCTCCCCAGGAGCAAGCATCTTTTAATTTCTTGGCTGCAGTCCCCATCTACGCTGATCTTGGAGCCCAGGAAAATAAAATCTGTCACTACCTCCATTTCTTCCCCATCTATTTGCCAGGAAGTGAGAGGACTGGATGCCATGATCTTAGTTTTCTTAATGTTGAGTTTCAGGCCAACTTTTGCACTCTCCTCCTTCACCCGCATCAAGAAGCTCTTTAGTTCCTCTTCACTTTCTGCCATGAGAGTGGTATCATCTGCATATCTGAGGTTGTTGATATTTCTCCCAGCAATCTTAATTCCAAGTGGTGATTCATCTAGCCCTGCCTTTCTCATGATGTGCTCTGCATATAAGTTAAATAGGCAGGGAGACAGTATACAGCCTTACCGAACTCCTTTCTCAATTTTGAACCAATCAGTGGTTCCATGTCCAATTCTCACTGTTGCTTCTTGACTCGCATATAAGTCTCTCAAGAGACAAATAAGTTGGTCAGGTACTCCCATCTCTCTAAGAACTTGCCACAATTTGTTGTGATCCACACAATCAAAGGCTTTAGCATAGTCAGTGAAGCAGAAGTAGATGTTTTTCTGGAACTCCCTAGCTTTCCCCATGATCCAGCGTATGTTGGCAATTTGATCTCTAGTTCCTCTCCCTCTTCGAAATCCTGCCTGTACTTCTGGTAGTTCTCGGTCCACATACTGCTGGAGCCTAGCTTGTAGGATTTTGAGCATCACTTTGCTAGCATGTGAAATGAGTACAATGGTGCAGTAGTTTGAACATTCTTTGGAATTGCCCTTCTTTGGGATCAGAATGTAAACTGATCTTTTCCAATCCTGTGGCCACTGCTGAGTTTTCCAAATTTGCTGGCATATTGAGTGTAGCACTTCTGCTGCATCGTCTTTTAAGATTTTGAATGGCTCAGCTGGAATACTGTTGCCTCCACTAGCTTTGTTGTTGCTCAGACTTCCTAAGGCCCATTTGACTTCACATTCCAGGATGTCTGGCTCAAGGTCAGTGACCACCCCATCGTGGTTATCAGGGGCGTTAAGCTCTTTCTTGTATAGTTCTTCTGTGTAATCTTGCCACCTCTTCTTAATCTCTTCTGCCTCTGTTAGGTCCCTGCCATTTTGGTCCTTTATCATGCCCATCTTTGCATGAAATGTTCCCTTCATATCTCCAATTTTCTTGAAGATATCTCTGGTCCTCCCTATTCTATTGTTTTCTTCTATTTCTTTGCGCTGTTCATTTAAGAAGGCATTCTTATCTCTTCTAGCTATTCTTTGGAATTCTGCATTCAATTGGGTGTATCTTTCTCTTTCTCCCTTGCCTTTCGCTTCCCTTCTTTCCTCAGCTATTTGTAAAGCTTCCTCAAACAGCCATTTTGCTTTCTTGCATTTCTTTTTCTTAGGGATGGTTTTAGTTGCTACCTCTTGTACAATGTTGCTAACCTCCGTCCATAGTTCTTCAGGCACTCTGTCTATCTGATCTAATTCCTTAAATCTATTTGTCACCTCTGCTGTATATTCCTCAGGGATATGATTTAGGTCATACCTGAGTGGCCGAGTGCTTTTCCCTACTTTCTTCAATTTAAGCCTAAATTTTGCAACCAGAAGCTCATGATCTGAGCCACAGTCAGCTCCTGATCTAGTTTTTACTGACTGTATAGAGCTTCTCCATCTTTGGCTGCAGAGCACATAGTCAATCTGATTTCTGTGTTGACCATCTGGTGATGTCCATGTGTAGACCAACCCAACTCGTCTCTTGGGTTGTTGGAAAAGAGTGTTTGCTATGACCATTGTATTCTCTTGACAAAATTCTACCAGCCTGTGCCCTGCTTCATTTTGTTCTCCAAGGCCAAACTTGCCTGTTATTCCAGTTATCTTTTGGCTTCCTACTTTAGCATTCCAATCCCCCATGATGATGACATCATTTTTGGGTGTTAATTCTAGAAGGTGTTGTAGGTCAACTTCATAGAACTGGTCAACTTCAGCCTCTTCAGCACCAGTGGTTGGAGCATAGACTTGGACTATTGTGATGTTGAATGGTTTGTCTTGGATTCGAACTGAGATCATTATGTCATTTTGAAGATTGTATCCCAGTACTGCTTTTCCTACTCTTTTATTGACTATGAAGGCTACTCCATTTCTTCTGAGGGATTCTTGCCCGCAGTAGTATACCTGATGGTCATCTGAATTAAATCCACCCATTCCTGTCCATTTTAGTTCACTGATTCCTAAGATGTCGATGTTCAGTCTTGTCATCTCTTGTTTGACCACATCCAGCTTGCCTTGATTCATGGATCTTACATTCCAGGTTCCTATGAAGTATAGATCTTTGCAGCATCAGACTTTCCTTTCACCATCAGATACATCTGCAACTGAGTGTCCTTTCGGCTTTGACCCAGTCACTTCATTCTTTCTGGTGCTACTAGTACTAGCCCTCTGCTCTTCCCCAGTAGCATATTGGACACCTTCCGACCTGAGGGGCTCATCTTCCGGCATCATATCTTTTTGCCTTTTGGTACTGTCCATGGGGTTTTCATGGCAAAGATACTGGAGTGGGTTGCCGTTTCCTTCTCCAGTGGATCACGTTTTGTCAGAACTCTCTGCTATGACCTGTCCGTCTTGGGTGGCCCTGCACGGCATAGCTCATAGTTTCATTGAGCTACACAAACCCCTTCGCCACGACAAGGCAGTGATCCATGAAGGAGCATGAAAGCTTATCCCATAACAAATTTGTTGATCTTTAAGGTGCCACAAGATAATTTGGTAATTCAAGTAATAGCAAAGTAAAACACTGGTCAGCTTTTCACTTCCAAGAAAGAGATAAAAATGTTTATGAATGTTGTACAAGGAAAATGCAATTGGCCTTAAATTTCCAGATAATAAGACAGGACCAGTAATGGATATATTAATAATGCTACCCTTTTTCATAGCAGTTTAGGCTCTCAAAGTACTTTATGCCCTTGTAATACTAAAAAACCCCTATTTGATAAGGTAGTAATTATCCTTTAGCCAGGGGGGCTGAGGCTGGCTTCTTGATTCAGAACAGAGTAAGCTAAGTAATGCCATAATTTGTTAGTCTTTAAAGTAGCACAAGTCATGTTTCTTTCTTCAGTTACCAATTACACCATCTCTCTGCCTTTATAGTAATAGTTAGAGTTACTTTAGGGTCTTTAAAACAGTTCAGATCTTTAAAAAAAGATCATAGGCAAATGCTTTAAAATTAAGTTTAATGATCCATTTGAATAGATTACTAGAAAGTGGGATTAATTAGAGAACAGATTTATTCTCCATTTTGACATTTTTAACTTTGAGAGGAAGATGTATAAGTCAGAGAGAGGAAGCAAATGCTGTTAAGTAGGGAAAGCATGCAAGTTAAATGAGACTGCATGGGCGCAATCCTATGCATTTTAAGACAGAAACAAGCCCTACAGTTTCTTCTTCTAGCATGGCTGTGGGGGAAATGCTGGGATTAATAAGATATTTTTCTGTCTAAACATGATAGGATTATGGCCTAAGTAGAGAAATTAACGACTGTGGGCAATATCCAGGTACACACAATAGCTTATATAAATTATGTTCTGCCCTTTTAGTTTGATGCCAGTAGTGTTAACTAGCACAATGGGTGTTTTGGGGAATCCTGTTGCATCAGCTTATGCTCTTGAAATTGTGCTGGTGCAGGATAATTTCTGCTAGTGCTAGTTTTGACTTGGGTACTTCTTTGTATAGACTGAAAAATTAGGAGAAAGTGTCTAGCTCCTAAAGCATCACATTCTGGAATAGCTTCTGGAATAACTGAGGGAGGAGGAATGTCTGCAGACTCAGAACAGCTGGATAACTTTATGGCTTAAAAAAAAATCCAGTTGTTGCACACAAGTTTCCAAATTTCCCAAAGATACTTAGTATTTGTTTTAAGTGTATGTTTAACATGCTTCAATAGTATCCCCATACTGTAGGTAGCTGCGGAAGGAGTGGGGGACCCTTTTTCCTCTGAGGGCCAGATTGTTCCCTCCCTGAACCAATGCAACAGTCTAGGTGCAGATGATGTCAGGGTGTGTGGCTTCCCCCACTCCAGTGACATTATCAGCCCTGACTATTTTAGTTTTTCCTGCTGTAACTGTTTGTCAAGGATCATGCATATTTTTGTAATTTCATCAGAGCCTGCTCTGTTCTTTGCCTTTCCTTTCCTGTAGGAAAAGGTGGTGTAACTTAGTGTCCTGCTATAGCAGGGGGTTGGACCTGAATGCCTTCTGGCCCTTTCCAGCTCTACTACTCTCTGATTGTATGATATGTTTTACTGTTCATTATCATTATGAATTCTTGGATCATATTTGATAGCTCCAAAGGTGGAGAGAATAATCAGCTGATAAATTCTTTTTGATACTGATGTACATCTAATTTACGTGTTTTCTTCCAGAGCTGAGAGAAGATGGTTTTCAGCCCCAAACCTTCTTGATACAAGGAGTAAAAGCTTTACTTAGTGCATTAAAGTTATGGATGAAAAAAGATGTAAGTTCAAATGTACAATCAAAATTTTTAGTGAACTAATGCTTTATCTCTAAAAGAAGAGCCTTGTATATACATTACCTTGTAGTAATTTTTCTGTGTATATTATTTTGAATAGTATTTAGGAGAATTTAGTGGATTTCCGTATTTTGCTTACAGCTTGTAACAGAACATGCTTTTGAAATTCCGGACAATATTAGGCCTGGACAGCTTATTAAAGAACTCTCTAAAGTGATTCGTTCTGTAGAGGTAAGTGGGTGGGGGGGGGGGGGGGCAGGGGAAGCATTATGATGGTAAAAAAGTTTGGCAACCTCATATGACCAAAGAACATTCTAAATATAGCATGCCCTGTCTTACAGTTCAGAATTCATGGTTCAGAGTTTTATGAAAAAACTGTAAAGTAAGTTTGCTGTAAGGGATAACTTGAATGAAATGGAAATTACTTTGGCCTGGAGTATAAAATTCTCTGTCTCTTAGTACACTCAGTCCCATAAGGTGCTGTTGTACTAGACACAATACAGGAAAAGGGTTGGAAGAATGCAGTTCAAACTCTTTGGCTTCTTATACTGCTATGCTATTACTTGAAATGGAAAATTTTGTAATAACTGCATGGAACTATCAAAATAGGCTGCTCTAAATAAGTTTTTCTTATTTAAAGGAAGAGAACAGCAAACCAGTTAAAACTCAGGGAATTAGTGTGTGCCAAGTTTCACGATCATCAAATGAATCGGCCTCCGCTCATCATTCCAGACGAAAAGCAAGGAAGCTACGAGACCATGCCATCAAAACGCCTACCAATTTGGACATCCTGGAACTCCATACAAAGGAAGTTCTCAAAAGAGTGGAGATGTCCCCATGGGAAGAGGCAAGTATTCTGTACCAGAACAGACCTAGCATTGTGAAGAAAGTAGCAATGGACTGCAGAGGTGAATCTCTAATTGACAAATTAAGTCAATTAATCATGGGATGTTTTTATGAAGGATGTTTTAGTTATAGCTTTGACCCAAATGTGTATTTTACTCCTTTATTTTAGATATTTTTAGCTTTGTACTGCTTGTAATGGTCAGTCGCTATAAGCAGTAAACACCTTGCGACATAGTAGAATAAAATAAAGCAGAACCAAAACATGCAATTATAAAAAACAGATACCATACTGAAAACAGAAATTCTTGCTTGTGATAGAAGGTATAATGACACATTGAGTTTACATGACACAGCAGCCTACCAGGTGAAGAAGCTATATAGTGTGGGTTGTTCAAGAAATACTCCACAGCGTGCCTGACAGATTATCAGACTCACCATGGGTTGTCCCCCCAGCTCCCACTTTCTTCCTTGGTCAACCCAGGAGATTCTGTGCCAGGAACCATCTGGTCGCCACTCCCAGTACTGAACACATCACCATTTGTGGCTACAATTCCTTTCCTCCTTTTGTTTCTGTTATTTTGGGAACATAATTTTTCATGATCTACACAGTGACAATCAGTGATGCCAGCGTCCCTCTTCAAAAGTGCCTAAGGAGCACATTGGAGCAAAATTCACTGGTTTGCTACCCTTAAGAAATGCTCCTGAGATTTACAGTTTTTGTGTATGTTACATTTTTGGACTTAAACACATGTCAAATGGGGGTTTGGACAGGGTTAAACAGGGTTTTTGGAAAGTATGTAGCCATGAAATTTGTCTGTGTCAAAAACCCTGTTCAGCCCTGTCAGAAGTCCTGTTCTAAACCGAAACTTGAGTTTTGGCAATTCTTAAAATTCAGTGCACCCATAAATGGGGTGGCTGTTACTTTCCCACTTTTCTGAATGGCTAGAGTCGTGGGAAAAGGGTGGAAAAGATAGAGGACACTAAGAACAGTCAAGTCCCAAAGTCACGTGATGATCAAACTCAAGAATATTTGTGCTGATAAGTTAAAATTCAGCTATAAAACTGCAGTGTAGGCCTTGTGACTTCTAGTAATGCTTAAAGGTATGTCACATCCAATACTTGTTAAGATGGATAAATGAGACATGTTAATTTTGAGAAAGACAGTGGAATCCAATGTGGTAGAGCAGGAAGGTGTTATAATAATCCCTTCTGGGTATATAAGATAAACAGATGAAACTAACTTCTTGACTGTAAGAGCTATTAATAATGTAATATTTCTTTTTCTTTTTGCTTGCTATTGATGTTTTCATTGTGACTTGGCAGCAAGCCACCACTGATGTGGATTGTACCAAGAACTAGCTTACTAAAGTACCATTAAATAAAGGTGAACTTTTTCTTTTATCTTTCCCTCTCTTTTTATAGGACACAGCAAATTATAAATTAAATGGAAGATTTAACAAGCCTCTTCAGCCGTCTTCCACTGTTCCTGAATGGAGACCGAAGGACAATGATTTACGGCTTTTGCTGTCAAATGGAAGAATAATTAGGTATAAAATATATTGGCCTGTGTCATGCTACATGTCTTTTGCCTTAGGCAATTTTGCACTTCTTGTCCATTTTGTACTTAATTGACATATCTGGGTTGAGGAAGGAATAACCAGATATACGTAAATGTAAGCTAACTCCAGAAGATAAACACTTTGGGGAACAAAGGCAGACTTACCGTGTACTGGTAAATTGTTGGGCCAGCTCCAGGTTTGAGACACCCTGAACAATGTGACTTTGGACCACCTTGTCTGCAGTGGGGATCAGCTGTAATCTAAGCTGGTCCAACTGGGTCTAGCTAATGTATTCTCTTCGCATGATACGTGCCGCAGAATAGTGGTAGGGCAGGGTGTTGTGGGAATTACATGGAGATTAGACCTAGCTATTTGGTGCAGCTTGTAGCACAGGCTTAGAAAAATTATTTTATTTTTCTAGGGGCCTAGGGCAGTCATCAGTGGTATCCTATCAAATAATGCCATTTGCTGGCACCAGTCCTGCTAACCTAGGTTGTTTTAAACTGATGGGGAAGGAAAGAAACTTACAGATTAAGGAGAAAAAGAACCAACACTTCTGCAGTTCTTGAAAATTCCTAAGCAAAATGCAGTGCAACCAAATTCAGTATGATCATAAGTGGACTTTTATATTTAAGAAAGTGACTTGCCTGTATCATTTGCTTTTTAAGGGAATGATTAGAATTTTTACTATCATTGTTCTAAGAAGATATTGAAAAACTGAAAATTGATTATACTTCAAAAAAGATGGGGAAAGATGAGGGGGAGCTCCATTGGATACCCTTTATAACAGGTTATTTTGTGACAGAGATGAGAGGCACCCCTTTAGAGATCCAAGCCTTTACACTGCAGACAGTGAAGATGAGGATGACAGGATGCAGTCAGAGAAGCAAAGAAGTGTTAAGACAGAAGATCAGAACTCCCAGGAAGCAGATGGCAGTGCAGAGAAGCAGAAACCACTGAATAGTAAGTTTGTTTTTCTTCAGATAAATAATCCAGAGCTATTGTACCTATCTGCTTAACATTGGAAAGGTTAACATGACACACTAAGCCAAAGATATGCAGTCTTGACTGTTCAGTGAACGACCCATGCTATGACTGACAGATTATCATGTTTGCTGTGACTTGTTCTGCCAGTCTTTTCCATGGTTGTCCTGACAGCTCCAGCACACATCCCAGGTGCTTTGTGGCAGTATCTACATTCTATAATTCCTTGGTCCGTCACTGTGTCAGCAGTTTTTTTATTTCTCCATTACACGTTTTTGTTTTCTGGTAAGAAATATGTGGAACTTGCTCTGTACCTCTTCTGCTGGATCCACAATGCCATATGGAAAGCAGGCTTGGTAGACTGCAACTGCTAAAGCACTTGCAGTAACTTGTTTTGGCTGAATGCAAGGTACTCTGTGTAAGAAAGGCCATTTGAGGGGAGCTCAGGTTACAGCTCTAGTTATTGGGAAGAATTGGCTATCAACTGTGGGTACATTGTACCATAAAGGCAGTGGTGGTAATATTGGTATCTATTTGTACAAACACAAAGGAATTTTGTTAAGAGAATATGAAGTGTCAAATGACTGTTTAAGTTCTTTCAAATAAATAAAGGATTTTTCCCTTGATAGTCTTCTGGGAAATATTGCTCAACCAAAGCAGAAGAGCAGCTTGGAAGACACAGCTGAAACTGGCAGGATAAAAAGCTTTTTCAAGGTCTTTGTACACATTACACTTAGCTGATTCACATGGACCAGGAAAAATAGTTTATTTACAAGTAGAATGATGAAAGTCCACAGGAGATGGGGAGGAGACCGTGGGGAAGGTAAGGAGGGTACAGCTGCCACAACATAATATGTTCTTCTTCATGGTCTCTGTGCATCACATAAAAGGGCTTTCATGATCATTCTTGAGAGGAATGGCATCATTTTTGTCTGCTCTTGCCAGAGACTCAGTGGAACTTTTCAAAAGCCTCAATGAAGTTGTTGTCTTGGGTTTGAAGAATATGACAATCTGTTGTGAGTATCGTATCCTCTGGTGGTCAGGATGGTGTTTTTGAGGAAGTAACGTAATCCCTAGAGCTGGAAGTAATTTCTTAGGTTTGATTCTTATATTAATAGTGCAGCAGCAAATATAATTATTTGGGTGTGTGTGCATACTAAAAGTGTTCAGCTGGCCCCAAAGCAGTGTGCAATTACAGGATGAAAGGGATAATTGGAACTAGAACATGTAAGAGATCATATAGGAGAGAATATGTGGCAAATCTCCTACTATTTCTTCTCTTTCCCCTTCCAGTGTTCTTCGAAAGTGTGAAATCAGAACTCAGGAATGGAAACTCAGAATACTCTGATATTTCTGATTCAGAAGAATCTGAGCCTGATTGCACTAACCAGGTAATAAATTGAATATTGTAGGTGATGGTCAAATGAAATGTAAAGCTTTTATTATTCAGATAATATCTAGCTCTAAACATAGTTAATGGAAATGTGGACAAGATATTTTTCATGCATATTTACAAAATGTGTTAGATAAAAAGTCAGTTATGTAGAAACTGTCTTGTATGATAAGCCTTCTAAAATTTATTTAATATTTAAATATTTAGATCTGTAACTGATGTCAAGCTGCACACCAAGCATACACTTGCATGATCTTTTGTTGTCTAAGATCTGACCTCCAAAGAGAAGCCTTTCATTCTAAACTGACATCTATGTGTACATGTTAGATTATCTTTGCAGTCTTGCCATATTTTGTTTATCCTACAGTTGATCCTGTACTTCTAGAACTTGTTTGTATAGTGTGCTCCTACTTCCCAAGTGAATGAACTAATCTTAGTAAAGAAGTAGAGTGACCTGGTATTATCTTTCTTTCTTTCTTTCCTTCCTTCCTTCCTTTCATTCATATGCTGCTCCACTAGCCATAGGCTCCCTGGGTGGCTTACAACATGTTAAAATCCAGCAGCATAAAACAATACAAGCCCAATATAACATTCAACTACAAAGACCAATAATAATAAAATCCATGAATAAATTGACAAAGTTAGATAAAACCAAAATAATTCCTTAACTGCATTATAAGATGGTTGGTGTCTTAAATATATGAACGAGCCATTTCTAATATCAGTGAATGCAGTGCTTTTCAGTCAAATCAGTACACTTACCCAAATGCAAGTCCTATATTTGTGAAGTGATCCCAAGACTACCAATTACTAGAAAGTTATTCCTTATTTTGAGGATGGCTTTTTCCTGAACTCTGGTGTAAAATTTAAGAGGTTTAGGATTCCCATTCAAGAAAAATCTCAATATTAGGGTTTCATACTTGGACATTTTGGATAGGAGCAAAGGTGTTAGCCCTGCACACATCTTCTCAGTCATGTATGCTTTATTCATATATCTGGTAACAACTTGATGAAAATATTAAGTATAAATGATGGTATATGTTTATGCTTAGGGCTTCTTTTTTCAAATTTCCCTCCTTCCCTCTGTCCTCAGCAAAAGGATTCCTCTCTAGAGGAGTCAGAAAGCTCAGGTGATGAGAAACAGGAAGTAACTTCAAATGTTAAAGAGGAATCTAAAGTAAAAAATTACCTCTTTCAAACCACAAAGAAGCCATCTAGAAATGAAACTGCAAGTAAAAGGTGAGTTTAAGAATGGGAGATTTACCATTGGGAAAATTAACGGGTACTTTTCAAAGCAAAGCATTCTGTTGCATAGGAATCTTAACATATTTTATGTTTGTAAAAGAACATTCTATTTTCCACTTTTTTTTTTCAGGGAATGTCCTACCTCGACTAGTACGGAGGAAGAAGCTATTCAGGGCATGCTTTCTATGGCAGGATTGCACTATACCACTTGTTTACCAGATCATACACAGAGCACAGACTGCACTAGTAGAAGAATCTCTCTTCAGGAACACAAGAACTATCCCAAAAGTAGGCATAAAGACAAGATGTGTTCCCAAAGTCATAAAGCAGAATGTGGTAGGTTGTCTTGCAGTTCTGTAAAAGATGCATGAACTGTAGGTTCTGAAAATAGGTTGCATTAACAGAAGGTTGTCATCCCATTCAGGTAGCTAATTGGAAAGTCTGTAGTATGTCTTTTGGCTCAAATTTAGAGGTCCTAGCTTTCTAAGCCAATTTAGGGTGCACTTGGGAGACCCATAATCCTCTGAAGTTGGAAGATTATGGGAATCCTACGGAGGGGAAGAGGAGTGTAGATGTGAAAGCAAAAAAAAAAAAAAAAATCCCACCTTCAAATATAGGCTGATGGGATCTGAGCTGATTGATCAAGAAAGAGATCTTGGGATTTTGGTGGGCAGATCAATGAAAATGGTGACTCAGTGTGGAGCTGCAGTGAAAAAGGCAAGCTCCATGTGAGGCATAATTAGGAAAGCTTCTGAAAATAAAATTAAGATTGTACTTATCTTATACAAAACTTTTGTGTGACCGCACTTACAATATTGCACATAGTTCTAGTCTCCACACCTGGAAAAGGACATTACTTTGTTGGAAAAAGTACAAAGAAGGGCAACTAAAATGTTCAAGAAGCTGGACCAAGTTGCCTATGAGAATCAGTTACAAAAGCTGGGATTGTTTAGCTTAGAAAAAGACAAGGAAAAGGAGACATGATAGAGGTGTTTTAAAATGATTCATGGTATGGAGAAAGTGGAGAGAGAGACATTTTACCCTCTCCCATAATACTAGAACATGGGGTTATCTCATGAAGCAGAGTGGTGGAAGATTCAGGTCCAATAAAAGGAAGTACTTCACGCAGTGCATAATTAAACTGTGGAATTTACTGCCACAGGAAGTAGTAATGGTTCCTAGTTTGGATGGCTTCAAAGGAGGATTTGGTAAATTTATGGAGGAGAAAGTTATCAGTGGCTACTAGCCTTGCTGGCTATGTGCCATCTCCATTATCAGAGGTGGTATGTCTGCACCAGTTGCTGGGGAGCTTGAGCAGGGCGGAACTCTTGCATCCTTCCTGTTTGAGGCATTCTACAGGCAGCTGGTTTGTCAGCATGCAAACAGAGTGCTGGACTGGATGGACCATCAGTCTTAACCCTCATGGCTTTTCTTATGTTCTTATCTTGGCAGTACTAGTCTTGTCCTTTCCCCTCTCATTGGAAAGCTCCCCAGAGCCCTTCTCCAACATTGCTTTTGTGACCTTGGGGATGTAGTGGGCCCTTCTTTTCTCACATCAGCTGTAAGAGGAGAGAGCATGTATCACCAGCTGTAAGGCTGGAATAGTTTTCTGACTTCATATCTGGGAATACAGAAAAATTCTATGACCATCTAATATCTAGCAACAATAGGACTGCCCTGTTAATAAGTTTATACACTTCCTATAGAAACAAAATAGATTGTGCCAAGGCTAAAAATAGTCTTTGTAGCTGGTCAGGCAGCCTCTAGTAAAAGACTGACTTCTGAAAACATGCATGAGTACCTTTCTCTATTCCAAACTGAGGCTGCAGTCCTGTGTCCAGGTTCTTGAAAGTAAGATCCATTAAATTCAATGAAGCTTACATCTGAGTAGATATACATAGGATTGTACTTTTAGAAGGCATAGCTGTCAAATTCAATAGTTCTTCTTTTTGATATGAAGTGCTTAAGAATTATATTATTAATGTATCAAGTCTATTATACTTCCAGTGATCAATTTTTATTTGGTGGTGTTGTGCAGAGGTTTCCACAGATAACAGCTGCAGTGGTTCATGCATTGTTGCATTAACAAATGGATTTATTTTTCCAGTCAGAATGGTAATTAAATTCTTAGCATTCAATGTAAGGTGAAAGTTTAAAAAGAATCATCTATCATCCTATGATGGCTGCTTACAGGATTAATTACATATGTGCTAACACTAGATCAGTGTTCCATACTAATACCACCACAATAGGGAGTTGTTAAGGTAGTAAATATAGAATTTCATACAGATACTAACAACTGTAGAAAAAAATCTAAAAAAGCTTTAAATCAGGTTTAACCTCATATTCATTTATTAAGGTTGATAGAAATACAGCATTAACCATTACCTATTACCATTTGAATTACTGATCTTCTCCAGTATTATTCTTATTTGTTTTTTGTTTTTTTTACTGAACATGTGTTAAACCTCCCAACTAAGTCAAAGTGAATGAGTGACAGCAGAATAATTGGAAAAAAAATAAAAGCATATGGCAGGATTCTTTGACTCTAAATATAGGGAAGTACGATTAATTTCAATGAGCCATCCAATGGTTACTAAATTACTGTTTCTGTAATACTTGAATTTATTTTACTTAATAAATGATAGCCTTTTGTCAGCAGTTAAAGAAAATGTTAGTGTTTTCAGTGAAAGAAACAGTTCAGTGTTATATATACAACATAAAAGATTGTTACTGCACATGAATACACTTAATTAAAAAGTTAACAGGATAGTTTTGTTGTCAGTCCTGAACTTGATCATATTTCTGCTTTGCCCTAGTAACTTCTTTATTTGATCACCTTAGGAAGACAGCAGTATGTTTGCTCCTGCTTTTAGCAAAAAACAAAGGAGCATAATAAGTTGACAGCTGTGGGAACAGATGTTCTCTCAACTGTAATCTGCTTGATGCTTTTTCACCCATCTATATCTATGGTTACAAAGAAATCCAGATGGCAAAGGCCAACTGTATTGATCCAAAATGTTTGAATTTTCTGGCTGGAGAAAAGAACTTCCATCTTGATTCAAATTATGTTTATATATTGTGAAAAATCTAATGCTGCCTGAAGTCTAAAAGGCTTGTACAGCTGATTCTGGAAACTTCATAAAATGATAACATGTTTGTGATCTTTTACTTTTACATCCTTAAATCCACAATGGCAGATAAGAGCTAATGTAGGTTCCTTTGTAAATTAACTGATACCAGTAGATCTGACTGACCTGGTTTGCATGGCATGACAACCCCATTGTAAGAAACTGGCTGAAAAGGACCATTGGAATGGCAAGTGTAAATGCTGCTGCTGTTGGCACCCCACTTGCTCTGTCCCTTTTATTACTTCTAAGGGTTTAGAAGAAAATAAAGCCTTGGGAATATTTGAAGAACTTTTTGGTCAGGAAATATATATACAAATGTAAGAGCTGAGAAACAAATGCATAGGAAATCTGCACCCCTGCATTAACTGTTGCACTGCTGCAAGTTCAGAAATTTCCCCTTCATTTACTTACTTAAATTTGCATACATTTCCTTTCCATTACTTCCTATTTTCTCCAAAATGTATGACTAGTCCTGTCAATTAAAAAAACAAAGCTAAACAAAAAACTTGGAGGTTAGCTGAATGGGATGGAAGAAATAGGACAGCAGCAGTGCTTACACCTGCCCCCTTCTACGACAGGGTCTCATCGGTCCATGCCATGCAGCTGCCTTTTTATGTACTTTTAGAAACTTTTAGGGGACCACAGTAAGTGTAGTAGTAAGTGCTCCAAAATGAGCTGTGAAAAGCAGGGGTAGGAGAGGAGGAGCTAATGCTGACGGGGACGGGGCGTTATGCTCACATGACTCCAGTCCTCCATCAGCTTCACTGGCTTCCCATTGAAGCCCGGGCCCAATTCAAGGTGTTGATTATGACCTACAAAGCCCTAAACGGCTTGGGTCCTGGCTACCTGAACGAGCGCTTACGTCCGTATATGCCCGACCGCCCTTTGAGATCTGCGGGAGAGTCCCTTCTCCGGGAACCCTCCATGAAAGAAATTAGGAGAGTAAGTACCCGGAGGAGGGCTTTCTCTGCGGTGGCGCCCAACCTATGGAATTCACTCCCCAAAGAGGTCCGCCTGGCACCGTCGTTACTGGTTTTTCGGCGCCAGGTAAAGACCTTTTTATTTAAACATCATTTCAATTGTTAAAACATATGATCTGGCCTGGGCAACTTCTTCTTCCTTCTCTTTCTCCTCCTATATTTTTATTTTATACTGATAATTTTAATTTTGTATTTGTAAATCAATGTATTTTCTGTATTGTTATATTTAATGGTAATTTTATTATGTACTATTGTATTTCAATGTATTTTATCATGTTGTAAGCCGCCCCGAGGTTTCGGCAAGGGGCGGCATAGAAATGTTATAATAATAATAATAATAATAATAATAATAATAATAATAATAATAATACGTTCCCTTTCTAGAGTAGGTAGAGAGGTGGGAAAAGTTGAAAGGGTGGAGGACACTGAGAAGACACTTTGGCTGTTAAAACCAAAAGGATCACTTCTGGGGGTGGAGACGAATGAGTTCCTCCTGTCCTTTTGCTATACCTCTTTAGCTTCTCCTCACCCCTGCTCATGGTGCTTCTGACTCTTGTAAATGAGCCCCTCCTTTCCTTTGCAATTATTTCTTCTCAGTCCTTCACAACTCATCTCCTCTTGTCAATTTTCTTGTACCTTGTCTGGGACCATTAACAGCTGAAACCCATAAGGAAATTGATCAGGCAGGACTGCACATACTAGAGAGTCTTAAGAGTACATTTGCAAAAGACTGACTGGAAAGAATGATAAAAATTGTAACTCCCAATTGTGCAGTTTTCAGGTGCTAAAGGATTTGACAAGGAATGAAAAGGGCAACAGTTGGAGCAGCGGGGGCAGGGGGCAAGGCGATAAGATGGGTTCTGCTGCAAAGCCCCTGGGATGTATGTTGGAACTGGCTGGAGGACCTGTGGGGGAAGGATGGGTAGAACAGCCCACATGAAGCCCAGGCATACAGTGGATTGTTCACTGATCAGCCCATAGTAATAGGTTCTTAGCAGGATATATCCAATACTTCTTGTATACAGACAGGAGTGTCCTAAATGGTTTAGTTGAATTCTGTGTCAGTTAGCAGTTGCTTGCTTGAAACAAATCATTGGCCTTTAGCTGAATTATGAGTCTCTGAATTGTTCTACTGACTTTGTTTTATGATAGGATAAAAACTGATAAGTAGATAATGCATAGCAGATTTTGCTCTTGAGGGACATTCCAAGCTGCATTATGGGAGAGGGAAAGTATTTTCTTGGATTATGTGGTGTGTTTTTAGGTACCAGCTATATTAGGGCAAGGTGGTGTCATCTGCTTTCCTCATACCACTAAATAAAATGTTATGTCAGTAGGTATACACTCCATGGTATGGATGATTCTTTCACAGTTATTGAATTTCTGTACAACTATTTTAGTTGTACACTAGGTGGAGATGTACAAATTGTGTAGGAGAAAATGAATAAAGAATGAACAAGCAGTGAGCAAGATAACTACTAGTATCTACTACCTGGAAGATCTCTTGTCTAGGAAATAATTATTTTCTATTTTAAACAAGTATTGTTTCTGAGAATTTTAAATTTCTATTTAGGTAAGCACATAAAAGAAGGAAAGGATGCAGGAGTTTCAACGTTAGCTGTAACGTTACATGCAGTTACTAAAGTAAATCCTCAGGTAAGAGAATGTTATGTCTTCTGGCTGCGTAGCAACATACAAATGCAAATGCAATAAATAAAGTCAGTCAGTCAGTCAGTCCCGAAGAGAGCAACCAGGTAAAATTCAAAGGTGTTTGGCTTTTTAATGAAAGTGTGTCCTTTTCTGTAAAACAACAAATTATAAATTTTTAGTTGCCCTCTACTAATAAGTGGAAGACTCTAACATGAGAGTATAGTCTGTGGCAATGCCATATTTGGAGTCAAAAGCATTTCTGCAGATTTTTTTTAAAATAAAGAGCAGCATGAAGAGAGATAACAAAGCAGGATACAACAGAGGGCATACTTTAACATTATAGAAAAGAAGGAAGAGATAGCCATGCAGAGACATAACTGCCTCTGAATCCTAACCTCTGGTATAGGTATGCGTTCCAGAGTTTATTTTAGTAGGGGTTTATTGCTTTTTGTCAATGGTGTTTGAAGTAACTACCATGTATTCTGAATATATGCTTTCTAGAGTACTTCTTTGAAATGAGTAAAAATCTCTTCCCTTGATTCTTAGTTATTCCCATTTATTCTCTTAAAATGTTTTGTGTTGTCAGATGGTTAACAAAATTTGTTTATCCCTGAAACTGTCCACTCATGTGCCAAATCTTACATACATAACAGCAGAACAAATGAAGTTTGGCAAAATTAGCAAGATAAAAATTACTCTTGGGAGAGGAAAAGAAATAGAAATACCTTGAATAACTCTGCTTGTATTTTAAAATTCCCAAGAGCTATTTCATTTTTGCTAAAAGCCAGTAGAAATAAAGGAAAAATAAAAACCTGTATCTCAGCATAATTTTTTTTAAAAGCAATGATAATGCAGTTTAATTGCAAATAGTGTGAAGAATACCTAGTAAAACTTCTTGTATATAGTTTCATGTCTTGAAACTGTTTCTCTTCCTCTACAGGATACAAGTAAAACTCAGAAATACATTAAGAAGGAAAGTGCATCTGAGGCCAGTTACAGAATTCAAGAAAACAGGAGTAACTTACAAAATAATGGTTTGAGCTTCCCACATGGCAAATGTATGCAGGACTGTACCTTGACTGAAGGGGAGTGCAGGCTAAGTGATGGCAGCCTCAGCCCTGACAGGCCATATGGTGAAACATCGTTGTCTGTACCTCTCCATCCAACCAAGAGGCCAGCATCAAATCCACCCCCTATTAGCAACCAGGCAACAAAAGGTGGTGTATTCATCTATATCCATTTATCTTAACTGCAAATTACTTTGCAAACTAAGTTTCAGTGGATACTTAACTTAAAAGATGGAAACATTCAGAAAATGTGCTTGTGTATTTATTGCATTATAATTTCTGACATGGGAAACAACAAATATTTTGGAATGGGTTGGGGACCCTCAAAGCATATTGCAAAAATTACTTTGCAGATGTGAAGCTGATGCAGCATAGTAGCTAAGAATGACCTGCAAACTGAGGAATACTTAATTAAAATCTTTACTTGGTGATGAATTTGCTAGACTTAGTCAGGCCTCTTAACTCTCTCTTCACCCTGCTTGCCCCCCTGCTGACATTATCATCGTCTTCATCATTGTCATCATCATGACCTGCCTTACAGACCTATTATGCTGGCGCTAACAGTGCAGTGCCAATGCTTGTATTTTTTCTCTTAGCATAACACTGGATATAACCCAGAACTTACTACAGCTAGTTCAAACCACAGCTAGTCTTACTACAGCTAGTTCAAACCACAGCTAGTCTAGTCTAATGAAGTGTAATGACTTATGGGGCAAATTGCAGAACACTTGTGAAACAGCTTACATAAGCAGCATTAAAGTATTGGATTTGATATTTGTGCAGTGATAAAAACAAGGTCTCTGGAAGTAGTAGAAGCAGAATTACTCTGTTGAAGAAAACTAATATCATTAGCTGCTGAACAGCATACGTGTCCTCACGTTCGTCATGATCCTACTTACAAAATTCTATACTGGGCCAATATGGAACTGATCATATAATTTGCAGAAGTATATACCTGAGTTGTGTTCAGTGATATCAGCATTTTCTTCCTTTTTTAGGCAAGCGTCCAAAGAAAGGAATGGCAACTGCCAAACAGCGTCTTGGGAAGATTCTAAAGCTGAACCGAAATGGCCATGCACGCTTCTTTGTTTGATGCAGTATCTGCTTCCACTGCTGCTGACCTTTTTGTACACAGACCAGTATTTGAGGGTAACAGTGCCTGGAGCTTCTGTTCTATTCATCTGCTTGAAGCAGAATGCATGTACCTTATTAGAACACTGCCTGATGAACAAAACCTGAATGCTGCATTTTCACTGTGCCACACCTGCTCAGCAATAACCATTTGAGAAACAGGGGAATATTCAGAAAGACTGGATTGGGAGATGATTTTTTTTCAGGGCTCAATCATTTTGTTGTTTTTGGTAGTGTCTGAGCTTATTCATGAACAAAAGAGTGTGATGAAGGTGGTTATCAATAATTTATTTGACAGATTTTGGCAACTATTGAATTCATTTTTAAACTATTTATTTAGAAAGCATTTTGTGGGATTATGATTTAATTTTAGATATTAAGAATGTGAAGGCTTTTATTTGTCCTTAATGTCTGTCTGTCTGCCTGACTGTCTTGTCTGTCTGTATGCAGTGGAGAGCCACTTGAATGATTTATTCTGGATTCATGCATTTGATTTACAGGTTATAGTCTTAAAGCATGGATGTGATGCATTAAGTTAAGGCACATGAAATCACATGTTAATGTCTGATCTTTGTGTAAGGTCATGGATAGTTTTTCTACTGACTTCTGAAGTATGTATTCTCTGCCAGTTTACCTTTTCCTTTCCTTTTATCCCTGTTCCTGCCTCTTCCTCATCTCCTGTGTCCCCATATTTATTCTGGATCATAAACTGGTGTAACATTAGCGACAGCTTTTCCTTGTATATGTGATCCTTCCACCTTACTTGTTTCCATGTCATGGAGAAGAACCCATGCAAAGCATGGGTAGCAGTACACCAAGGATAGCACTACAGCTATTGATTTAAGTGTAGGCACTTAAATGCATTTTGTGAAAAAATGCTGTTATGGTGGCAGTTTTGCCTGATTGTCTACACGTCAGCCAATTAAAGGTCTTAAGTCATTTTTGTATATATGTATATGTGTTTGATAGCTTGTCAAATCTTGAAATGACTATTTTGCGTCATGCTTTGCAAAGATCTGGTAGTAAAAGCCAATTCTAAAATGCATGTAAATAACTTAGATGATAAATTTGTATTTTTGTAATATAAAATTGAATATTTAAGCTCTTTTTGGAGGAAAAGTGGGAGGCACCTATATTACTACTTTGGTAAGAGGGCTATTCAATACTAAAGTGGGAATATTAGGGATACTGCTTTGGTGTTTTTTTTTTCCTGTTGATCAAGAGTTAAAGCATGGCCAAAGCTACTCAGTTGCTTGACTTCAATAAAATCTTCCCAGCCTTCAGGTTATATCTAAAATAAAATACCTAGAAGTCCAAAAATAGGACTTTTCTTTGCTTAAACCATTTTAAATATTCAGTATTTGCTGCATTTGTGTATGTGTATTTGTATTAAACTATACATTATGTCCTTGTCACATATCAGAATAGTCAGGCTTTCTTGGCTACTGCAGTTGTAAAGACTTGGACAGATTTCTCAGTGGAAGGCTGTAGTCCTTAACAATATTGCCACTTAAGCCAATTTAACTCAATAGAACTTAACAGTGCATAACTATGTGTAGGAAGACAGCCAAACAAACAAACAAGCTAGCAATCTTAAGTTGGAAGCAAGTTCCATTGAAATCAGTGGGGCAGACTTCTGGTTAAATATGATTAGGATTGGAGTGGAAATGTAAAAAATCATTCAGATAACAAGTTTGTGACATGGCCTAGGTTTTGAAAATTATCATACAGTTTTTATTCATCCTCTTTTCCCCTCGTTTTTTCTCAGCATATGTGTGTCAAAATTTAGGAAAAACAAAACTGGATAACCTGCATGTTATCGTTATAGGTAGAGCTGATAACAGAGAAAATACCATATTAGTTTTTAGAAGCAACTGTGATTATTAAGTAAATCCAGACCAACACACTTTTCAGTACTGATAAAAGAAAGTGATCCTTTGATCAGTCAGTATATCTTTTAATTGAGCCATAGTACATTTAAGTACAAATACTAATTTGTATTGTGTGTTCTCTATATCATTCTAAAGTATGTTTAGTGAACATTTTGAAATAGGTGTAAAAAACAGTTCCGAACACTTCCAGGTTTTGAAGCTTTGGTTCATTTCTAGTAGTAAGCCATATACCTTAAAGGAATTCCTTGTTTGCTTAAAAAAGAGGAATAAAACAGCTTAAATAGAGAAAACCAATCAACTATTCATGTATTAAAAATAAAATCATTGTTGCTAGACCGTAGTAGCTAACTGGTCTCATAACTGATCTAGTTTGTCTAAGCATCTTAATAAAATGTATAGCTATGGGCATATTGAGGAGCAGGTGATGAAGGTGGAGAAGGAGGGAAGGTTTTGGTTAAAACCATCTTTGATTGGGTGTTTCCACTTACTTTACTCATTCTCTTCTCCCACCTCATCCCCCTAACTGCTGCTCTCATCCCATGGTTCTTCGTTGCTATGTGCATACAAACATCTCTTCATAGTCTACCAAAATGAATACACTACCTGAAAACATTTTTTTTTTTTTTTGGCTTTCTGTGGCTTTCAAACGGAAGCAAATGCCTTTCTGTCAGCACTTCAGTATGCATTTAACTGAAATACAGCTTTGAATTAGGCTGGAATTTTGAGAAAGTTTGCAGGCTTATTTTTGCATTTCATGTTCCTTTGAAATTTGGCAACAACTGTTTTAGTAGCTTGAAGAAGCAAAATATTTATTGTGGTAGTTGAATGGACAGACTTGTTTGTATGCTATTAACTAACTTGGTAGAAATCCCTGTTGCCCAAGACTTTTCAAATGTATTAGACTTTCTGCATTAGATGCTGTGGCAGCCCTGTTTTAGTTCACTTTCTAGAGAGAGAAGCAGTGCTAAAGCCATATTTGGCAGAAGGTGACTATGTCCTCAGTAGAATCACACTTTCAAAAAGGAAATGTTTTTAAATAATTGGAAATTCAGCTGCAAGCTGGAGTTATGGACCTGTTCTCTCCTGAGCGGGCAGAGTGAGAAAGTAACATGAAATGTTTGAGATTTGCTGATGAGAGATGGAAAACAGGGCATCAGTTCTTGGTTTAAGCAGCAGCATCTCCAGCAGCAAGTCTCTTTTCTTTCTACAATACTTACTAATAAATCCAAGCTACAAAGTAGCCTCAAATAACCTCTGTGGTAGATTACCTATGCAATCAGAAATACTGACATATGATCATTCTCAAACCATTTCAGGAAGGTGGAACAAGAAGACCTTCCTTTTCAGCCACAATTTTGTCACAGCTGAAGTGCTTATATTAATGTTCTTCAGGTTAAGAGCACAGTGTCATGATCACATTAAAGAATTTTTAGTTCACCTAAGCTTTTAACACACCACAGACTGCCTTCATCCACCAAGATGTGTAGTCATTACACTCAGTGATCTTGTAGGACTCAAAGCAACCCTGCCCTGATTCAGTAATTTGCTAACATTATAACTGGTACCTTGGAGAAACTGAGGAGGCCTAATCCTTTGCATAGTGACTCTCTTAACCCGCAATCTCTGTGCCACCAAAAAGAAAAAAAAACTCAAAAAAATCTTAGTTTGTAATAGCTTAAATGCATACTTCCAGACCATTAAAACTGTTTGTGATCCTGGACCTAAGCAAACCCAGGGCAACATTATTTTGTGGAAGAAATATGAACTGAATTTAAGGGCCTTACTGTTTGTAGTTTAAGGGTGTAATCCTAGCAATTCTGCCATCAGTGCTTCCAAGCCCATAAGTCTGAGGCTTACGACATCCAATGCAGAGAGGGAGAAGTAGCCTCTCCCTGTGCAACTCAGCAAGATGGCCAACTTCAGCCAAGTAGCTGCAGTGCTTCAGAAAGGGAGGAAAAGAAGCGGGAGCACCATCAAATCCCCCTTCTCTGCTGGTGAACCACCCCATTTACCCTGTCTCCAAGGTTGATTTTCTGACCTCAGAGAAGCAGCCAACATGGTTCTTTCCATGAGGCAGGGTGGGAGGGGATGAATCCCAGACTCTGAGGTCACAGCTCTGGTTTCAGCCTCAGATCTGGGAACCTGAAGTATCCTATGCATCCCAACACTGTCCGAGGACCATAGGATTGCTCTCTAAACTGGATTAAAAGCTGCAACATTGGTACTTCCAAAAAAGGCAAAGATGTGTACAAAATAAGTGAATTGTGCAGTACTGAGTAGGAATAAGACTAGCACTGATTGGGGAATGTAGCTGTTGCTAAAGCTGCATTTCTGCCTGGAAAAGGACTTTGATAAATTTTTAAGCCATAATAGTTTCTTGCAGTGGGAAGGGAATGAAAGAGATCACTTTAAGAGATTATATTATTATGAATTATCACTTCTGCTGGGAAAAGTTTAACTTTGCCAGTGCTTTGGCATTTTTTGGGATATTCATTACATTTGGGAAAAAGGGGGATAGGTCTTGGCTATATTTACTAGTTTTGTAGTAGTGTTTTGCTGATGTGTCTCTTCCCCCACACCTTTTTCTACTGTCAGTCTAATTTCTAACCTTTTTGAATGTTTGTGAACTAGCTGTCTTTCTGAATAAGGATTTGTGTGTCCTCTGCTCCTTTTTACGGAAACACACTACTGCGTGGAGTGTTTAGGCTGGGAAATGAGATGCTGCAGCTTTAAGAGCATTTTTTTTCCAATTTATAACAGTGTTTCCCAACCCATTTTTGCCTGCAGGCAGGGAAAGTGTATGTACAGTATTTATTTTGTTTTGATTTTACTTTGAAATGTGTAAGTTTCTATAAGTAGCTTACGGATTTACTGTTTGGGAGGATGTGGCTTGTTTAAATTTGTATTTGACCATAGTTTTCACTTTCTGTACTTTAAATACTGAAATTAAA
The DNA here is from genome assembly GCF_004798865.1 of Varanus komodoensis. Lineage (NCBI taxonomy): Eukaryota > Metazoa > Chordata > Lepidosauria > Squamata > Varanidae > Varanus > Varanus komodoensis. The sequence goes on along the minus strand of NW_025335922.1, from coordinate 8,134,879 downwards.
ATCTGTATTACTTATGTTTTTGATTTTAGCACTCAAGTGTTTAATTTTTTCATGTTTGTTCACTGTGTAAATACTGATTGTGAAACACAATGTCTTATGAAAAAATTCTTATTTCCACTTTGATTTGCTGTAACCGTTGCTTCTGTGATTCCATTGCTCTTGATTTGGGGCAAACATGCATTCTGAGTGTATTTCCACTAGAACAGTAGTAGATTTACTTATTTCCACACTTCTGAGATTTGGGTGTAACTTTGGTAGTGCATCTTTCTTAAAGCAACCACTTGAAGGGTTTGCAGATCAGACATCTGGAAACTGATCTAGTTTAATGTCTGATATTAAACCAGTATTGTTCATAGAATGGGGGAGGTAAACATAGGAGACAAACTTGTGTCTATAAAACATTATTCCTCCCCCCATTTTTTTGGTTCATTCACCAAGCTTGGCAGGTTGTACATAACCAGTTAGAAACTGTTCTGTGCCAGGTACTTGGCAACTGGTGTTTGCAGGCCCAGGCTAGATAACAAAAAAGGAGTTTTAAGCCCTTAATAGACCACTGCAAATATACATTAAACTATATTTATCCTCTTTGGGTCACAAACTGTGCAGGCTTGGCCTGGTAGGATTCCAGGCAAACTTGGAATTTGGTCTGTTACCAGTGACTTCCTTTAAGACATGAAGGCTTTCAATGTGTCCACCTTTTTCGTTTTCTTAAGCACGTGACTTCTGGCTAGTAGTTTGGCTGGTAATAGTTTGCAATAGAACGTACAGATGGGGGACACCCTTGATTTAAAGAGGAAACCAATAGCTGGCTGATAGGTGATCACCTGATCTAGGCATGTGAGAAATCCGTTTGTAAAACAAAAAGGCAAAATGGTGCTTCCTGTCCCATGAAGGAACTTAGAATACCTCTTCTGAGAATCCTGAATGCACAGGCTAAATCAAACTGAGTTGTCACCAAAGATTTCTGAGGTACAAAATACTAGGTTGACAAGTGATAGAAATTATCATCAACTTTCCCAGTCATTGCAAACTATTGGATTAAAAGGATTAGACTGAGTAGATTCATCTTATATGAAAAATCTGGAAGAAATCCAGGCTACTTGGTGTAAGTGTTGCGTTCTGAGACTGACATTCACCTTTGCCTTATCTACCAGGCTTGTCCCCTAGTCCTGTTCCCTTTCATGCAAGTGGAAGAGATCTGGTTCCTGGCTTCTGTGGCAGCATACAGGTATGTTTCTGAATCTGTGGAGAAGTCGCAACTGAGAATTCTCTTTTTTCTCCTCCCTCCCCCCCACACACACACTGCTCACTCTCACTGCTGAATTCTCAGTTTCTTCAGTTGTGTTATGCAAGCACGTTCTGGCAAAACTCAGGTGTGCAAATGGGAAGCTACCCATTTTGGTTTGACTGACAGCTCAGAATCTGAGGATGAGATGTGTGCAGAGGAGGCTGCCTAACCTGGTGGGACTGACGGCTCAGACGCTGATAATGAGATGATTGTTGAAGCAGTCCTGGTTCCAGCTGCAGTCCAAGATCCCAGCTACCTGCTTATGCCTGCTATGAGGGAGATTAGTAGAGGGCGAGTCATCCCGCCTGTGGGAACATCTTGAGGGAGGAGATTTAGAGATGGGGAGTTTATCAGTTGGGGCACTGCCACCTCCTGAGGAGGTGGATTCAATAGTCGATTGTTGCTATTGTAGGGGAGCCTAGTTGGGGTCTCTGAGGGAGGAGAGCAGGTGTGCCCGGTTCCACAGTGCTCTTTCCTCTAGGGACAGGCAGAAGGGTTCATAAGGAAAGCTTTGGGTGAAGAATGACAGAGTGTTCAACAGTGTTCAACATTTCACTTTGTGTATGCTCAGACTTGCGCATAAAGATGTTTGGCAAAGATTGGCTAGTGAGACTATTACTGCTAAGAGGGAGAAGCACAGACCACAACAAGTTCATACATTAAGTCAGGCTTAGGAAACCTCACCTCTAGTTTTAAATGTATCAGTTATGAATCACAGTGGCCTACAATTTATAGCTTTTGCTGGCAAAATGCACATGATCGCTAGCCCATACAGTAAATGACTGTTTCTCAAACTTTTTATTAGTGGGGCACAATGCTATATTCAGAATTAAGGCTGAAGACTTATCTCAGTCTCAAAGAACACATTTTCTTATCCTCCAGAGCAATAGATAGGCATCTTCCGTACAGATGTAAGGTATCCCAGTTAATACTGTCTCTAGAAATGGCATAGAGAGACCATTGCTGCACAAGCGTCCCCCTCCCCTTCTGATGCAGGGATCCATGTTGACTAGTGGCTTGGTTTGGCAAAGCATGCTATATTTCCGTCAATAAAGATGTACAATTATAATTTAAAATAACTAATTTAGCAAATCAAAAGTCGTTGCAGCACCTTAAGCCGAACTATGTATCATAATTCTTTCAGCACCACGTGGTCTTCATTTAGGAACAACCCTTGTGTCTGAGGGTTCCATTTATAAATAGGGAACATACATTTTGGGGTATATCAACCAGTGGCTCCTCTGGACACGTGTGTAAGCTAGAAAAGCGATGTCAGGAGGAAATCTCTAGGATGAGCATGTATAATTTGACACAAGAGCTTTCTCTGAAGGAGGAAGAATACATAAATTTTGTTTGACCAGGCTTCACTGGTAGCACTGCAGACTGTTATTGTTGCAGTGAGAAGCATGATAATAAAATGCTGGAAAAACAATAAAGCATTGCATTTAATAAACATGTAACAGCCATGAACTGAATGAAAAGATAAAAAAGGGAGTTGGGTCTTTTTGGTTACTGAAAGGTTTAACATAGTTGCTATTAACAGCTTTGATTCTGTGTGTGTGTGGGGGGGGGGTCCTATTTTGATGACAGACCTTCAACCATAGATGCTGGCCTTTATTTTTAAAAAAACTTTAAATTATTTAAGAGTATAATTACTTTAATCTTGCAAGAGCTGAATAACAATGGGAAGGATCTAATACTGACACTGAATTTCTGCTTGATCTGTGATGGCAGCAGTCTTGCCACTGAGGCAATAGAAAGCTAGTAGTTCTTAAAGCAGCCTTGGAAAGAAGTGGAAACACTAATTTCCATATCAGGACAGGTCAGTGGGGCATCCTTCACTGGTGATCTGCCCTTTTAGGAAACCGGCCTTTCCTTTACTCCTGGAACTATCAGAAAGGATTGGAAACTGACATTGCATACTGACCAGTCTTGAAACCTGACCCTTGAATAGTCACAGCTCTAGAAAATGAAGCTTACTAGTTTAAAATACTTATACTGAAAATGGAATGCTTTGTCCAAATTAGGCCTGCACACTGTCTGCTAATCATAGTTCCACTTTAAATGAATAACCTAATAATACATATATTTCCTGACTTCCAAAAATGAATTAGTTCTTCAAAAGGATGTCAGGCCTCTTAATATTCTGGGCCAGAAAAGTTTGTGAGTCATTTTATGGCAATATTGATACCATTCAATTTTTTTAACTGAACATTTGATTTTATATTCTTTGCTTATAAATTCTTTACCACAAACCTTTGGATCTATGTATTCTATGCCCATGATTCAAAGCTACTAACTTCAGACTTTTCAGAATACAATGCAAATGAAGCAGTGCTGGCAAACCTGGAGCTAGGTTGTTTTCCCATCTAACCTAGCACTGGAAAGTAGCTATTGTATCATCATTACCCTGAAGATCCAACTTTCACTTTGCTCCTTCTCTAGGGATCTGAGTTGATACAGGCTTTTCCATTTTCATTCCCTGCCGGTATTCCTCACCCAGGCAGCAGCTTTTCCTATGCTGCAAAGCTTGGTATGCGCCAGACTTAGCATTGATCTGGCCCATTGTGTCTGCTCTAGTGGCCTATATACGCAGAGTGGGCAAGTTGTGCAGTCCAGATGTTTTGGTCTGCCAGTTCCTATCAGCCCTAGTCAGCATAGTCAATTGTGGGGGATGATGGGAATTGTAGGCCCCAAAATGTGGAAGGCCACTATTTGCTCACCTCTGCTATATATTGAGCTTCAAATACGTAGTAGCATATAAGCAAAGCTAAGGTGAGCTTGTGGATGCTCCTGTACAAAAGATAATGGCTTATCACACGTCTTTCTCCACTTGCTTAAATGTGGACTGGAGGTCTGTTCCTCAGTGTATGAAGTGCTCTGTGAGGGATGGATACAAAGGGCCCTTGTGGTCTGTGCATTCTTTGCCAACTCCTTCAATAAGTCTGGACTTCCTGGACAGCCACTTTCATCAAGATCTGCAGTTTCACTGTCAAGGAATCTAAACAAATGCAACAAGGAAAGAAACAAGGAAGAAGAAATATGCTGAGAGAGCCATTATTGAACAAAAGCAGAAAAGAGGCTGCTTCAGCAATTGGTAGGTTCACACTATGAAGCACAGACCTATCCTTTTGACTCCTAGGTGTGGATGCAGCCAAAAATACTAGTATGACTTTTGTGAGTTTTAGCATCAAGACAGATAAAATGTTCTATCCAGGTGTGTATGTACTTAATTTCTATATGGTATGCAATGGCCTTGAATGCCTGTAAAAAAAAATCCTTTTGTGCTGATTGGAATTATAGTAAAAACCTCCACTTTTGTGGGTTTAACTTAAATGGATTTGATTATTCGCAAGTTTGCTATCAATAATTAAATGGGATTTTTTTTGTTAGTTTAGTGGCCTACTGTGGAATATTGCAGACCATGCATGCATGTAGGCGTATGTACCAACAGTGCAGAAAAAGAAGCAATCCAGTACACGCATGGTTAACAGTATTAAGAGTTAAGCTGGGTGGGGGGTGGATAGAGATATTCACAGTTTTTCCACTTTTGCAGGATATTGTTCCTCCATGAATGTGGAGGGGTAACTAGTTGGAAGTAGGGGCTATTTATTTGAATGCTCTTACATGTTCCTTCATTGTGGAGCTCCTGGAAGTATTCCTCATCCATGGATTATATTTTTCCCAATTAGCATCAATTTAACAAAAGGTTTACCATGCATGGGGTGCACCGTCTTTTTGATCCTGATGGCCTCAGTGGGGTGGAGAGGGGTGGGTCATCCAAAAATACACACACACACACACACACACTTGCACACATGCACAAACATACATAAGAGGAAAAATGAAATTTGGTAATGGAGAGGAGAGGAATTTGGAGGTGGAAGCATGGGGGCTGTGCAACACAACCCAGTGCTTCATATAGGCCATTGATTGTCCATCCTGAGGATAGCAGCAACTCAAGCAAAAAGAAAGCTTCAAAATTAGTATAAATTGGGACAGGCTTCACAGCTGACACACAAAGGCCAATGTTTGAAGTATGAAGGGAAGACCTACAACTCCAAGGAGCAGAAAGCAGGTAATTCCCATCTCCTTCAACAAATTCTAGAGCTGCAAGCCCAAGAGTACATGTAGCCGAGCTTCAGCTGTTGGGTGGTATAGAAAAGCAATGACATGAATGAATAACTTAAATCTAGGATAGGCAGTGGTCACTTGTGAAGCTTCTCCCTCAGATTTAGCTAATTTTCTGGTTAACCTGCATGTCTGGAGCTGCAGAAGAAAGGGGCCATTGCTGTTCCATGGTCAATGCTGGCTGCCCTCCCTGCCAAGGACTCACAGCATACATCAAGAGTGCACAACTCAATGGTTCTTTTTCTATTGATCCGGGTCCGGTAGGGCACAAGTAACCAAGATGGTGGGGGAAGGAGAGACAGCAGGGCGGTGAAGCAGCTGGGGGTGGGCAGGGGAGAACAGAGAGGCAAATGGCTCAGGGCCTCCTCCAACCTGGCAGCATCACTGGCCATACTTACTGAACTTGGATGTGCAGCAGCGTGGTAGTCTAGTTTTCTGAACCACCAGATAGTAAACAGGCAAGCCAGTCAGTGTTATAGCACAGCCTATGCCGGTGTTCACAGGATCTGCATACAGGGATGTCCCCACAATGAAGAAGCAGGCTATTGTGAACACCAGTGGGATAAACAGAGGCACCTAAAAGAAGTCGCAATGGGAATCAAAGGGTGAATCTTAAGCACAGGGGGAACAGACTGTGTTGTTCTGAACATACCAAAGAATGGTCCAAATTTATTATGTTTATTTGATCCTGGAGATGGAAGGAACCATAACTCTCTCCTGCAACATTGCTCCTCCTCTCCTTTATTCCTTCATATTCCCTCTTTCCTTCAATAAATCCAAGGCAATGTATATAATCCTTCCCCTCCCCTCCTCTCAGGTTTTCTGCGAGGCAAGAAGGTTAGGCTGAGAGCCACTGACTGGCCCAAAGCAACCCACTTGGCCTCTAGTGGGGACTAGAACCCAGAACTCCTGAAACCCACTCCAAAATTCTAACCACGACTCCACATTTGCTGCAAGCAACATTTTCTAGTAAAGCTACTGTAATAATGCTTCCAGCTCATTGTGTTTTGAAATAATATAGGGAAAGGAGCTAGGTTGGGATGTTTTTCCATCTCTTCCTTCCGTCCTTCTGTCTGTCTGTACTTCCTTCCTTGGGTATTGTGGTGGTGGTCTTCCTGCTTCTAGCTTCTGATTCTTGAGTCAATGTTCTGCTGGTTAGTTTTTATACTGTAATCATGGTGACTTAATGAGCACTTTAGCATGCAATCCTATACTCACTTTCCTGAGAGTAAGTTCCACTGAACTTAATAGGAATTGGTTCAGTGAATTGATACTTCTGTTGATGCAACACAGAACAGTTGCAGACATATTTAACTGTGATTGTTTCCCTTAACTATGGTTAAGCATGATACCTGAATATACAATACATATATATTCAAGAAAGGGTTTAAACCAGGAGGTACAAACATGATTTAGAGTTAGGTGTTTCAAGTTCCTTGAACAAACCGAGATTAAGGTAGTTAAATTTCTCTGCTTATAAAAAGAGAAACAAAACTGGGTCTGAGACAGATAGATTCTTCTGTGATCAAGTCTTAGTCTGGCAAAATAAACCATGGCTTCAATGTACTTTTGAGATCTATAAGATCAGGGAAACAAACCACTTTTAAGCATTGTTTGGTTTGTTTAATAGATTTATAGCCAACTAACCATGTTTAAAAATATCCCTAAGCAGTTTATGTCTAGTTTCCCCTTTGGTTTTTCCTGTATGTGTGCCGATGTCTCTCTTGAGGTAGACAGTCGGAGAAATGCAATTCTACTCTTCCTGTTTCTTCAACAGCTGCAAACTGTCTTACCTTGAAGGGCCTTGGCATTTCTGGGTGTCGATAACGCTGTAGTATGAGTCCCAGTGTGGCAAGGCCAAGGAAGAACCAGCGTGAGAAGCTATAGAAGTTCAGCAGACCATAGAGATCACCAATGGACACCATCAAGTAGATCAATGGCAACTGATGGAGCAAATTTGTGGTGGGAAAATAGGTCAGTATTTGACAGAATTGTATTTCCCACTGATTTAATGCCTTGCCATGTATAACTCAGAACTGATGATTTATCAGTCAGAATGAATGAGCAGGCCAGTTTCCCCCATTGTGCAGTTTTGTTTAATTTTGATCACAGTGGTAAAAACCAATATATACCAGACTTGTTTGTAAGAACAAATGTCACCTTGAGCTGAATTATGCAAAGGTGTTCCAGCTGGTGACCTGGGCTTGTCAACAACTTCCTAAGGGCTCTTGCCACAGGAGCCACAAAGTACTTTGATACTTTATTAATGTACAGGAAAACAATTACACTGTTAAAGGATCATTTCCTTTTGCAACAGTGATGGGATGAATTAAGCTAATGCACCATCCCATAAATGAGAAATGCCCTGTTCATTTAGGTAGCAGTAAGGAAGTGGGCAGATGCATTCCTTGATTCTTCGAAACGCTTTCAGTGCTCATACCATTAATATCAGGGCTGGGAGCGGAGTGTGCCTTTGAAGGTGTATCATTGAAAAGAAGGCTGGCCACTGTCCTTCTCTTGCAGCTGCAAACAGCATCCTGTAGAACAAAGCCAGCTTTAAATAGGTACGATCTGAAATTGTCAAATGGTGGCTGCACTCTGAACCGAACTCCCCTTGTTTGTGCCAGACTTGCAGCTCTGCCAAAACCTGCTTGCATAAATAAATTATTTTATCTGAGGAATCCATGGTTTCATAGGTGCCAGCAAAGGTGCAGGCAACTTAGAACTCTCCAAATGCTTTGCCCTACAGTTCCCATCATCTCTCACCTTGGCTGTGCTGCCAGGGGCTGATGAAAGTTGTAGTCAAAGCATCTGGAGGACACCATTTTGGGGAAGGCTGCAGTACAACCTCAGCAGCCATGCGCCCCATTTATCTTAGATACTGGAGACCTGTTTTTATTAGACTGAAATCTGTCATTCCAGAGGTCCCTGTAGTTTCCCCAAGGCCAATGATGGTGAACCTATGACATGCTTGCCACAGCGGGCATGCAGAGCCCTCTCTGGCCGTGAGTTGTTTTTTTCTAAGCTAAAACCTCAGTTTTCAAGATTATTGCAGCGTTGGCACTTTGCGATAAATAAGTGGGTTTTGGGTTGCAGTTTGGGGACTCGGTCTCTAAAAGGTTCTCCATCAATGGGTTAGGGTTAGAAAAACGAGGTGTCCTGGCATGATTTTGATGGTTGGAATGTGTTTAGAATGGGCAGAAATGATGAGCTGTGCAGAAAAAGCTACTCTAGGAAGGCTTTTCAAAATTGCATTATTTTCAATGGAAGTTTACCCCTATATTAGGGTTAGGGGTGTGCACCAGGATAGGGTTAGGGCTAGAAAAATGAGGTGTTCTGGCATGATTTTGATGGTTGGAATGTGTTCAGAATGGGCAGAAATGATGAGCTGTGCAGAAAAAGCTACTGAAGGAAGTTTATTTTCGAAATAGCATTACTTTCAATGGTGTTTTAGCACTATATTCAGGTTAGGGGTGTGCACCAGGGTAGGGTTAGGGCTGGAAAAATGAGGTGTCCTGGCATGATTTTGATGGTTGGAATGTGTTCAGAATGGGCAGAAATGATGAGCTGTGCAGAAAAAGCTACTCAAAGAAGGCTTTCTCAAAATCGCCCTCTTTTCAATGGAACTTTATCCCTACATTAGGGTTAGGGGAGTGCACCAGGGTAGGGTCAGGGCAGTGGTGGCGAACCTACGGCACACTTGCCACAGTGGGCATGCAGAGTCCTCTCTTTCAAGCATGCGAGCCAAGTCGCCCCAGCATCACCCCAGCAGCCATGCATCGGATAACAGCGCACACAGAGGCCATGCGCATGCTCGGAAAGGAGTAGCGGCGCCAAGCAATGACGTCATGAGCCACGACTCATTAGCTGTGGCTCATTCTAGCTTTTGCATGGCCGGTCAGTGTGTTGCCAAGGATAGATATATATTTCCTTGGACGGGCTGTGAGTTGTTTTTTCTAAACAAAAACCTCAGTTTTCAGGTTACATTTTAGTGTTGGCACTTAGCGATGAATAAGTGGGTTTTGGGTTGCAATTTGGGCGCTCGGTCTCTGAAAGGTTTGCCATCACTGCCCTAAGCTTAAGCAGCCACCCTCAGGCCAATAAATGGCATATATCTTTTTATTTTTTTGCAAATTGTTCAAGAGGCCGAAATCAGTTGCTGGCATTCATGTGAATTGCCCTGAAACCAGATAAGAGGGCAGCTGCCCTTCAGACCACACCAGGACACACAACTTTTCTTCTTACATTTTGCAAAGGCCTTATTTCTAGAGGTAAGGGGGATTTATACTTAAATGCCACATTTATGCTGAGTTTCCTTTGCCACTATTTGCCGTGTTTGGAAGTGGCTTTCTGTTACAGGAAAGTACAGAAGGGCCAAGCCATGGGCCAAATCCAGACTGCCCAGATCACAATCCTGTGCTCTGGCGTTCCCCAGGTAGCCACGCCTCCTCCTCCTGGCCCCATCTCTTTTGTTGTTGTGCAGTTGCCCCGCTCTCCTTCTTACAGGTAAAAATACCTCTGCTACACTTCAGCCACTGGCAGTTAAAAACTCCGAGATACCCTATGCTGCTATTTTTGGTATTTTTGCCCTGCCCTCTTTGCCTCGGACCCACCTTATTTTTCCTTGGCTCTGCCTGCTACTAGAATGCAGCCTCCAAGAACTTCTCCAAAACTGAATGTGGTCCTTAGGCTGAAAGAAGTTCAGCACCCCTGCGCATTACTGCTTTGCATGGTGCGATCCTTTGGCCTTCCATCATTGACCAGGAGACCCAAAGGGTGTTTTTGCAGTCCAAGTCCTCTTGCAACTGGCATAGACAGCACAGTGCCATTGCCCCACCACTGAGGTCTACAAGTGGGCCTCAGAGGGGAGAGACAGGCCATGCCCGCTGATGAGAAGGGGGGAAGACTGAGGCCGTGGAGTTGCAGCCATTCCCACTGATACCCCAGCCTCTTTCCTTTCCCCCTTGCTGGCTCTAAATGTAAACAGCTGAAAATGGTTATGCAGGCAAAATGCAACGCTTGAGGCACGGGAGGGGGCAGTGGTGATGGCCACTGCTGCGCATTGCACCTGGCATGCCGTGATCAGAAGGCTCTGCCTGTGGAGGCTTCCAAGCTTCGATCCCAGGGGCAAAGGGGTAGTGCCCTGAATGGTAAGTGGGGCTAAATGTCGGCTTCCACTGTTGTTTACTTGAACAAATGAGTGATTTAAAAATTTAATTCCTCAGCATGAGTAAGTTTTGCGGAAAGATAACTGCTTCCCCTCTTGCTTCTGCACTACCATTTTGGGAGAGGAGAACTATTGCCAGGTCAGGAACTGTAGACAGTTTCCCATCATTGGGAAAAGATATTCTGAACTCTTTACCTTGATGCAGCAAAGATTCCTCCGTTCAATGCACCAAAACAAGACAGGGCTACAAGGATTGGAATCACAGAGGAGATGCTCTTGAAAACTTTATCAGCAAAGCTCTAGAAGAAAATCCAGAAAGTCCTTTGAACCAATCACTTTTCCCTCTGCATATTTCTACTTCTTTCTGAAGAGGAGATTCATTATTATTTCAATTTTTAATCCTGTCCTCCTGCAGATGGCACCCCAGACAGCAGACAAGAATAAAAATACCATAACACAATCCTGAAAGATAACTTTTTAAAAAGTACATAAACTACAACCAGAAAACAATAAAGGGCATGTTGAAGGGGAGATGTAAATCTTTTAAAAAATCAGATTGACAGACCTGTCGAAATGCAAAAGTAATTTGATTGCAGAAATATGCCATTTATTGGCTTAGCTCTGAGCAGAGGTTTCTTGCTCTTGCAGCCTACAAGTCATATTTCACTTTGCTCATATATATATTCTTCCTGAACACTTGTTCTTTGAAGAGGTGAGCTCGTTCTCCTTTTCACTGCCCGTGGTAGCCGATGTCTGCTTTAGAGCACAATCGCATGGCCTCCCAACTTCATCTGGAGGGCCATAGGAGTCCTTGGAGTGGCAAGGTCCTCCAACTTGGATGGCTGAGATCCCATTCTGCTTCACTTGCAGGTCTGGAAAGAACCAGCAGCCTCTCTAAGAGTGGAAATGTACCTCCGAGAGGTGGAAAGGGGCATGCTGCAGGTGGGTGGGAGGGGACGAGGGTGGGGCCATCTACATAAGCTTTCTTCCCTTCTTTCTGAATCGTTGCCTATGCAGATAAAATGCACGGCATCCTGCTGCCTTGCCTTGCTCTGGGCACCGACTACACACTCATTTGGACTTTGGTGGCTTATGTGCATTGAGTCTGAGGGCAACAGGATGGCATCTGTAGCCACTAGAATGCAGTTGGCTATTTTCTGTTGTGTCTCTGCCCAACAGGTCTTTGAAACCGTCTCCCCTTCCACCATAACCTTGGCAATAAAATAAAAAGAGCAAGAGAGCTACTGGACGTACCAGGGCTACTGCCTCTGAGTCGAGAATTTCTTGTGGTGTCAGGACTGCGTAGTAAGACACATTGGTGAGGATGTAACATACTGTAACCACGGTTAGGGACACCATAACACCCAGTGGGATATTCCTGAAGAAGGAAAGCCTCACTTTTACACAGTTCACACTTTCCTTTATCTTTTAGCTATTTTCTCCTTTATAAATACACAACATGGGGGTGTAAGAAAATAAATACTTCCAGGAATTTTGCATCAAGAATCAAGCCATATTCTTGATCCTCAGCCCATCTTCCCTACAGTGTTAAACTATTCTCACAATGAAAATAGGAATGACTTCAGTATTCATAACATATTCTGTGACTCAGTATCTGAAATCCTAATGCAATAAAGGGCCACTTTATAAAGAACTAAGAACTCCTTGATCTCTGCATTATATTCCAGCAGATGGTTATTTATTTATGTGGGTTTTTCTGTTGTTGTTTTGTGTATACTATCCAGTGGTTGAAGCTTTCTGGACTGTTAACAACAGTGAGAACAAGAATAAACTACAGTGCAAATATGCAGTAAAACAATATAAAATTCAATACCAAATTTAAAATACAAATTGGAAAGCAGTGGGAAGAAGATTGGAAAATAGTGGAAGAAAAAGCATTTGTTCTGTAAAATGTATTTAAGCATTGTTACTGGTGATTGTGCCAAAGGCTTTGTCAAAAAGGTGGGTTTTGAGAAGTGAATGTGAGAAAGATAAACTGCCTGACACCAGCTTCTGAAGCAAGGAAAGTTAATAACCTGATAACAACAGCAGAGGCTTATGGACCTGGCAGAAGCGTGATAGGTTTTGTCCTAAATAATAAAAAATTGCTGACTTTTCATAATACTCAAAACCAGTTGCCTGAGCAGCTGCCCCAGGTTGCCGAATAGAAGGACCAGCCCTGGGTCGGCTGATGCAAGACTTGGGTCCTCTGTTCCGGTGAGTAGATCTGAGCTGCCCTTTATATTACCCACAATGCCCTGGAACAGCACTACCTCTGGGGAAATTGGGAGCAATTAAAATGGTGCCCCAGACTGCATCAGTGCCACCAAGCCAACCCTTGCATTGCAGCTATTCTCATAAAATCAGAATCATTGTGAGATGCAACCTGACTGCAGGATTGAGGGTACTCAGCATAGCATCCTCTGGGACATCTCTTACACCTTGCCAAGCCTCCTTCAACCCCATAGGGTGGCCATATATCTTCTTCTACATAAGACATTCCTCTCTTCAAAACACAGCCAGGGGACCATCCTCTGTATGGAAGTGTCCTCTATTTGAAGCACAGCTCTGTCCACTTAAAGACCATAAGAACTGTTGCCCTCTGTAGCAAATCTCTCCTGGTCATAATCATCGGTGTTGTGATAAGATAGAAGTATTTCTGTTTAAACTGATGTCCCCTTTATTTGACGCTACCTCTCTCTCTCTCTCTTTTTCTGGGCCTAGCTCCTCTCAGCATTTTCCCATTATTCAGCTCTCAATAGTTTTGGGGCTCAATTCTGCTGAGGATGATACTGTGTTCTTCCCTTGTGCCTGGCTTCCCAGGAAAACTGCTGCAAGTTTCCAGGGCTGCACCCTCCAGAAATTATCTCTCTGCGGCATAGGTCTAGTCAATGAAAAGATCATGGAAGTCTAACTCTAGTCATGCCTGTTTTCTTCTGTTAGCCCAGGGCACCATTTCTTGTAGTCTATCCTCAGCCTTTAGCTGTGCAGCTTCCAGACTTTTTGCTTTCATCTCGACTTTTGTCCATGCGGGCTGGGTCCGTCGCAGGGCTCTCCAGCCTGGCTTCTGATGTCAGGGGATAAAATGACTGGCTTCACTTAAACACATTATTCCAACTCCAGCTCCTGACCTGTTAGCTAACCAGAGGAGCAGTGGATTGTGGTTGCTGCTATTGCTGCTACGTTTTGGTTCCTAGAGACCTCAGGCTTCTCCTCACCCATCGCCTCCAGATAGATTTCATATTTCAGGTGTGACCAGCAATCCTTCCCTTTTAACCCCCGCCCCTCCCCGGGCAAGAACTACCTTTGGACACCAAATGGCCCAAACTTTGAAGGGAAAGCTACAAACAAAGCTACAAATAACTAAAAACAAATGAAAAATGGCCAAGCGGGTTTGTTTCTCCATACTCACCGCGTAGGGTTTACAATTTCTTCAGTCACAAAGTTTATGTAGAACCTGAAAACAGACAGAGAGCCTCAGCGGCAAAACAAGCCACATGGTGCAGCTTAGCACATGCGATGGACTGTGCTGGATGAGACCATGGCCCATCCTGCCTGGCATTGTGTTGACGCTGTGGCCAACCAGCTGCTTCAAGCAGGCCGCATGTGTTACTGCTGCCTCCCACCCAGAATCCCCAGCAACTGGGGCACATGGGCACACCGCCTCTAACCCGGGAGACAGCTCATAACCATCAGTCATGTAGCCACTGACGGCCATTTCCTCCATGAATTAGTCCAACCCCCTTTAAAGCCCTCCAGTCGGGCAATCCTATTGCGGGACGGATTGCAGGGGCTGCAGCGCAGGGGCTGGAGGGCTGCAATCGCGCACCTTGTGTCCACCGCGCCGGCGCATGCATGCCCTTGCTGCCCATGGAAGGACACTTCTGCTATATCCAGAAACTTACCACCCGCCATAGGCAAACATTCCAGAGTAAAAAGCAAGTGGCAGCTTGTCAAGCGACAGCAAACTTGTGTCAAAACTACCCTGGAAATTTTCAAAGTGACCTACACAAAAACAGGTAGAAACAGGTTTTTTTCACCCCTCCTAATAGGCAACAGAAGAAGAGTCATACAAGATCAGGCCAAACTGCAGCATCCTTCTAGTCTATAGACAGGAAATGTGTGTCCCTCTCAGACGTTGGGCTACAATTCCCATCACCCTAGCGCCACATGACTGATCTTACCGTTGCCCAGAGCCATCATCCCCGGAACGATGATCAGGCCAACAGTGGCTATCTTGAGAGCTGTGAGTACCGTCTGTACATTAGCAGCCCAGCTAACACTCCAACAGTTTACAACTATTGCCAGGGCTGGAAGAAGCAGAGAAAATAGTCTAGCATATATACCAACAATTGCTGTTTCTGTTTCACTTAAACTTTTGGCTTGCTTGATGTTTGGCAATGAATTTCAAATTTTGATCATCATTCTGGAAATATTGACATTTGAAAAAAAACACACACACAAACTTGGGTGCCAGGATAACTAGTTGCAATGGCAGGATTTCAAGTCACTGTCGCTGCTACAGTCAGCTCGCTCTATAAAATTGCCGATCACCAAACAATCACCCACATTATTCTGGCAGTGTTTCGACACGATAAGCAGGTGTTCAACAGATGGTTGCAACTCTGTGGAAAGCTACACCTGCACAAAGCTTCTAAAAAAAGAGGAGCCCTCCAAGAAAAAAGTTCAAAATCCTCTGTTTGCATGAAGCTTTTAAACTGCTGGGATGCAGAGAAGGGTGGCATAGACAGCTGCTTTCTGCAAGTTACCTTCTCCCTGTGCTGAAGTGGTAAGTGCCAGAAAAGCCTTTTTGAGACAAATGGGAACGGGCAGGGCTGCTGGGATGAGGCTGAGGTAGGGAAGCTGCAAGCTTTCTTCCATATTATGAGGACATTATGAAAGAGAGCTATTGGAAAGAGAAGACAGTTTCTCCCTGAGAGTAAGAAAGACTGCCTTCCCCATCTCGGCATCCTCAAGATATTTTGGACTTCAGTTCCCATCAGCCCCAGCCAGTATGACCAAAGGACAGGAATGCTGAACATTGCAGCCCCAACAACTGGAGGGCACAGGTCGGGCAAGGCAGAAGTAAAAGATTAAAACAAAAATAGTCAACTTGGTGCCTCCGGATGTTTCAGGCAGGTTTTTTATTATTTTATTTATTTATTTAGAGTATTTGTATGCCACCCCATCGCATAGCCTCGGGACGGCTTCCATAAAACAAAACAAAACATAATACACATACTGACTATTAGACATAATGGATGGGGTTGATGGGAGTTGTCATCCAAAATACTTGTGGGTACCAATTGTGCCAATTGTCGGGAAGCAAAAACAGGACACAGGCTCAGCAGTGAGTTTTTTGTATGGACAACAGCACAGATCTACAAATATCCACTTCACAAATTTGCACAGGACTTCTTTGTAGGAATTGGACCTTAAGACTTGCTACTTCGCCTCCCAATTTTGAGCAAAGATACTCAGTAGTAAATTCTAGACGCTTTACTAGGAATTAATGTTAAGCAAGCCTGTTCTTAGGTATCCAAGCTGTCCAAAGTATTTCTCATTCAGAGATGGATACTCACTGATTCCTGTCGCAGTGGTCAACTTCACTGCCAGGGCAGGGGCTTGGCACGGGGCAAAGAAAGGCTCGATTAGGTATTGACCAAATGCCAAGGACACCACAGCCATATTTGCAGGGCTGGAATATGAAACCAAGAAACTGCAGATGAAAAGTTTTATCTCTTTCTCTTCTCCTCACCTGTGTTTCCTATTTAATTCAATTTAATTCCCCCTTTAATTTCTCCTTGCCATTCAGCATGATAGCCGGAGAAGATGGGCAGCTAAACTTTTATGTGTCAGACTCCCTTGGAAGTAGCTATTACCACGTGGTTCCCATATTTCAGTGCAAGATAGATAACCCTGTGCTCCCTGAAGCAACTGCATTGATCCTTATTTTAACTATGGCAATATGCTAACAATCCCAGTTTTGCACAGCTTCTCCTTTGATGCAAGCTTACCGGGCTGTCAAGAATTGGAGTCACTGAGCCTGTCTTGTCTGGGTGAAACCCTGCACACCAAGCTGTGCTTCTGCCCCCTATAGCCCCTTCCATGCCCTAAGGAAGTTGTCCCATAGCAGCAGAGGGCAGCAGGCATATAACTCTGTCCCTCAGCCTGCTAGTCTCCCCGGACTTCAGACTGTAGGGGGCTGCAATCTTTGTTCTGGTCGACGAAGTCTGTTCCTGCATACTTCAACCATAGGGAGATATTTAAGTTAAATTTAATTGATGCATTAAAGAATAACCTGGAGGTACACAGCCCAGGGTCACCTTAGGTACACGTGCCAAGTTTCAGGTGGCCAGGTTTCACTGTAGCACTGACAACAAGACAGACAGATCTCCATTCTCTTCATTGCTTTGGATAACCTTTTGTACAGTGGAGTCCACTTTATCAGATGTCTGAATAGTCCACCAGTTGGCTGGTGTGTTTGCACATAAGCGTGTGCATGTATCCCTATTCCTATGCATGGGTACATACCAGGGCTGAAATTATGTCGCCTCATTCATGGATGGTGAATTTGTGAGTGGGAGGTTATCACTTCAGATTTTCAGTGCATACGGACCGTTTGGAGTCAGGTCTGTAAAATGGCACAATGCTAGTGGCAGCAGTGGTCTCCTTGTTTCCTTTTCATGCCCGTAGTCACAGATTAGCTTTTTCTCCAGTCGTGTCCCCACCATTTTGTTTCCCTCATAATGACTAGGATATGGCATTACTCTGGGGCAATATGGATGAGAAATGGCGGTCAGGCCACCATTTGGGCAGTCGTCATTCCCTGTTCCACCCACCTGCCCTGCCATATGGCAGAACGCTGTATCCAGATCATTATGGATAAAACAGAATGGTGGCCATGCTGTGAATAGAAGTGCCTCGTATGCTGCTGGTACCCCAAAGGGAGGGGGGTGAATATGCTTTTCACTGTTGTCACTGTCAAGCTGCCCTGAGACATTATCGGTGCACTTTATGCTCTTCTAAGGCATTGGGTGGGCTCTCATGACACAAGAAAACATGGTGAACGTTTACCATTTTGGGTTGATTGTGTAGCCCGGACCCATTTCTGGAGTTTCTGCATGGAAGGAATAGTTTTCTGAAACCATTAAAAGAATCGCATTTCACCACAGCTTCTCTGGTTGTCTAAACCCAGAATCCCCATGTTACCACTTTTGGTATGGAAACACCATAGAGTCCTCTGGCAAGAGTGGTCATGAAGTGGCCACATCAAGCTTTTGATCTCTACTGCCCTCAGCTCCCTAGCAACAGATGTGTCACTGCTTGCTTTATTCCCGTTGGCTGGGTAATGTGTTCTTCTCTCTATTTGCTTCTGGAAACAGGGAGACAATGTGAAAACACAGAGGAAGAAGGGGTGAATTCTTTGTAGGGGGCTGGGGTAGCTGGGAGACACTGCCGACAGGCAGGTACACTCGGGGGCGGGGAAGAGGGAACTCACCTCAGAGCCACAGTGAGAATCAGGAGGAGGCTGCTGTAGTCCATAGGCACGAATTGGGAAAGGATGGGGATTTTGCTTCTGGGAGGTTTGTGGTGAGGCCAAGAGGACAGAGCAGAGAGTGTGAAAATCATGCTTCCTGGGTAACCATGTGATTGTCTGACTTCAGTTCAGGAAAAATCCATGCACCATGCAAACACTGGGGTTCTTTGCCACGTTGTGTGAACCCAGCCACTGAGTAATGCCCAGCATTAGCCCTACATAGGTAGACTTGTCAAATGAATGGGAATTAATGTAATTGTGACTTCATGGCCAATGGGGTGGGATAAAAATCAAATATCAAATGTAACACTCAGTCATTCCAATGGGTCTACTCCACACAGGATATCACTGAAAACGCCTATTAGGTCTCCTATTGGGTTGACTGGTTGTTTTTCAAGTTTCACTGTTTCGAGTCTCACAGACTAAATTCACCAAGCTTCAGTTCAAGTCTGCTTGCACACAAATACATATGCGTCTGGAGAGAAGGAAATGTGCACAATGGGGCAAAAGCTCTTGAAATGTCAAGTGCAGCTACATTATTGGACTCTTGCAGCTCTCCCTCTGAAATTATGTTTTTATAGAACTCAGGCAGCCGGTCCTTCACTCCATATCTCTTGTCTGGTGTGGTGGAAAGATCTTTCCCTTTCCACTCCACTTTCTGCTCTAAACACTGTGGCTTTTGTGTGTGACAACACCGTGAACAAACACGAAGGGAACATGTTCTGAACTGATAGTTCTGACCTTTGGGAGATGGTCAGTGCATATTTGTGCGTGTTGCGCTGGCACTGAAATGGGGCAGTGGGCACTGTGAAAATCCATCCCAGTGTTGCAAGATCACTCTTGAACAAGCCGGGAGTTCACTTGCCTCTGAGAAGGCAGCTCCCAGATGTTCAGTGGCAGACGGTTCTGTTTATCTAGTAGCTGTCCGGGTTGGTGAGGGGAGGAGCAGATCATATATCAGGCTGATTTCTGGGAGACCAGAACATTTGCATTGTTGTCACAGCAAAATACAGCAGTGCCTGCACAGTGGAAAAAATATTCCTCTTTCTCATGACTGAGGGAGAGGGGCTTGGTCTTCGGGTGTTTTCAATTTTTACTCTCTCCTGGGGCCTTCTCTGTTATTCTTTCTTTGGTTCATTCTTCCCCCACTGCCCCGTCCTTCCCAACATTTGTTCGATCACAGTGGTCCTGCATTCACCAGCTGGCTGCTTTGAAACACACAGCTGGAGCATGCCCCCAGTTGAGAGATTTAAAGAGACAAAGCTCCCAGTAAAACTCCGTCATCTGGAATACCTCTCCCCTTTGCAGAACAATGGAAAGGAAAGCTGTTCTTACCGGATCATAACAAACTCAGACCATAACCTTAGGAAGGCTGGCAAGGGCCCAAGTGTCTCTAAAAGGTAAATGTAATGTCCCCCTGACTTTGTGATGCTCGTTCCAAGGTCAGCATAGGACAGAGCGCCTGGAAACAAAACACACAGAGTTTAGGCTGCAAGCAGAAATACCTGGGTGATTGCCCTGAGAACTCCACTGCACTTACTTTTGAGCAGACACATACAAGAGAAGTGTTTATCTCATTAATTTTATTTCTCAAACATACATACCTCCAAACTGACAGTTCGCAAGGCTCCCGTGTTTTATCTTCACAGCAATGTCTGAGGTAGGTTGGGTTGGATTGAGAGATGGTAAATAGGTCACCAAGTTTTATGGCTGAGTGGGGATTTGGACCTGGAATTCCCCAGTTCAGTGTATCTGTTAATCTAAACAAGAGGTCTAGCCCACCTTTTGGTTAAAAATGACAACCAAAGCAGCTCACAAGCTTAAAAGCAACATAAGAACCCTAAACTGTAACAAAACCAGCCACTGAAAATAGAAATGGAACAGTAGAAAGAATAATGGAAAAGGAAAATCCGATCAACTGTGTCACTGGAGCTGTCGCCCGCAATTTCTGCATTCAGAGAAGGATAGGCAGGCAGCCCACTCATTGCCACCTCCAACCCAAATAGTTTTCCTTCCTTCCTTCCGGCTCTGAAATGCTGCACTTGGACAGCCAGAATCATCTTTTAGCTGCTTTGCAAGGCAGGAGGATAGTGAAGGCAACTTTGGCTCTGTGCTCCTTCCACCCTGCATGGAATGGCAGTAATCCTCTGAGATCAAAATATTACGAGTGTCTTCATGAGTTTGTGCTCTAAATGCACGTACCTTCTGCATTGACCTATTTGGGCATGACATTTAGCATGTCAGCAGTATATTTGGCCCTCTAACCCCATCATCATCATCATCATCATCTCCAGTGACCTGCATGGTCCTCCTTCTCCATTTTACTTTCAAAACAACCCTGAGAATTAATGACTGTTCCAAAGTCATGACTGAGTGGGGACTAGAACCCTAGTCCGACACTCTAACCACTAGACCATACTGGCTCCTATCAGCACTTTAGGCATACCTCGTGTGTCTCGGCCTTTACCGTCTATGAGTTCACCATGCAATGAGAGTCTATCAGTGTTGGATCCAGATGTGGATGTCCTATTCAAATCTGGACATCCACAGTGTCAGAGCTGGAACATGTGGCAGGTATGGTGGGAAGATCTCGCCCATTCATTGATGTGGGAAAAAATTACCTCATAGGTTATGGAGAATGGCTGATGGAAGATCATCTGCCACAAATATTTTGGCTTGTGCTGAGCCATGATGTCTTTCTCACTGACCTTTCTGTCACAGGCATTTATTGCACACTTATCATTCTGTACTCATGGTTTTTATGCATTCCTTAGATGACATCATGACCCTACAGTTTTCTCTTCACATCTAAACAGCATTTTAAGTGATTTTTTTAATATTAGGGAAAATATGGTATGATTTGTAAAAGTGAAAGAATATGCTTCTTTCGCTTGTGCATTTACATTATTCTGCTACACCACCCTGCCATCAAGAGATCACTATATGGGAGTACAAAATGAAAAACAGAAACACTTTTCACGTAGGGATTGAATTTCTATTCTGTGACAAAACTGATGGCTGATACAGCACCTTAGTAGCTCATGTCAAAAGACTGGTTGGCTCATTGATATGGCATATGGCAGGATTGTCCACAATTTGCCAGGTGAAAACAATGGCCACCTAAGGCACACCACCGCTATTGACTAGATAGGAATGCTGGCAGGGTTTCCAAATCCTCCACGTGCTGCAGACCACCACAAGTGGCAGATGCGGGCTGGGAGCCCATGTGGAGGTGGTGTTTTCCCATTGAACCCACCTGGATAGATCTAAGGAAGGTGCAGAACCCCTGAGCCACTGGACATGTGCAGGAAAGTAGAGCTAGGGATATAGAGATGTGTGATGCTTCCTTCTCATTCTTGAGCCCAGGGAAGAGAGGAATGCCATAGCTGCAAAACGATTAATTCAATGAACCCGCATGCACTCTGGTCTCCAAGGCGTGCAGGATGCCTTCCTGTCTACACAGCACATAGGGTGATTCAGCAGCCACTGGCATGGAGTACCACCAAAAAGCTGTGGAGGATCACTTCTTCCTCCAGCTCCACTCAGTGTTTTGGTGTTTAGCTTGAAGCTAGTGAATGCAGAAAGCCGGAAGTGACAGCCCAGAAGCATCTGAAGACTGTCATTGACCCAGACTGAGAGATGCGATTGGACACATGCTCCGGAGATGCACGTATTTCCATGAGGCATGTCTGTTTCTTACGCAGTGTCCTGCATGGAGTTCCAAAATGGTCCCCTGGCTATTTCCACAGCAACAATGAGGGAGGTCATCACAAAGCCACCAAAGGCAACTCCTTGTGCACCAACTGATGTCTCTGACAATGTTGCAGAGACATCAAGAGACTCTACAGAACGGAGTGAACTGTGGTCTATGTGTGAGGAAAGAGGATATTCCCAAGGGAAGCTATTTTTCTTGTGGAAGGCAGATCCCGTATGCACCCTGCAATCTGCCTTTAACAGCAGATGCTCCCCTCTCCACTGAAGCCTATGTTGAGCGATCCAGTTGCCTGAATTCCTGCAAGGACAAGCACCCTCTAAGTGATTGTGCTACCATCACATACACATTGCAAGGTGGTCATTCTCTTTCCCTGGCCGTTATGTAACAACCTCAGGTTGAGAAAAGGAGTGACGGAAGGAAAAATCCAAGTAACTCACCAAACAGAGAGAGGATCCCACAAGCCAGCCACACGATCAACGAGACCCCCACATTGCCCGAGTTTTGCAGCACCCCTTTGGGGGAAATGAAGATACCGCTGCCCACCATGGTGCCTATACCCAGGGCAATGACCCGGGGCAGGGTGATCTTCCTCCTCAGGAAAACAGCCTCCTCCTTCCCATCCCTCGGAGGGCTCCTTCTCCTGCAGGCTCCCATCTCTTGCTTAGTGCTCAGTCTGAACCACAGGAAGTCTCTGTGTTGGACTCAGCTGCAGGTTCCTTCCCTGACCCCCTGCATGGAGGGTCTGGTCAACTCTCAGCCAGTTTCCCTCCCTCTTTGCTTAACAGGCAGATTACAGCTTGGCCAGGGAGCCTTTGAAATAACATGAGCATGAAGCAAACAAATATTTAAACAAACATGTCGGTGGGAGGGGATGTGGGGCCCAAATCCCATGAAAGAGGCGATCTAGTGCTGCCGCCGCAGACACTGAGGTGAGATTGTGCCAGTTCCCAGTTTCCCAAGCAAAGTGCTGATTCGGATAGTATGTTCCCAATTTGTCCTTATTTGTAGTATATGTAAGCCTGTTTCTAGACAGGAAATTCCCCCCAAGTTTAGTTAATGACCTGTGTTGTTAAAGTCAGAGAGAAACACTGACAGGTTAGCAGGAGCTCATTGTATGCACCTTTAAAAATATAGACAGCGTTTAAATACAGTCCCCTAAGTGTGTCTTTAAGAATATTGGAAGCGCCGTATACTGACCCAGGCCAAAAGCCCCTTCGAGTCCAGTACTCTGTTCACACAGTGGTCCAAGAGGAGTCCTGTGGGCAGGAGATGGGAGCAACACCACCTCCTGCCTGTGCCTTCCTAGCAACCTTTTTCCACAGGACTCCTGTGCACAGCTGGTTTGCCACTGGGTGATCTTGGACAGTTCTTCTTAAATTCTTAACTGGAAACTAGTCCAGATACTCAGTTTGCAACTGGACTGAAGTGATTTCTGACCTAAGGAACTGCTGCAATTGTGGCAGAAATTCCATCTGTTCAAGAAATAGCCAAGAGGCAACGGCTCTTGTGTTGTGAGGAGAGGAGGAGGAAGAATGTGTGCATGATAGGCAGGTACACAATTATCCATGCTGTGGAGAAAAAGACATTTTTCCCTCTGTCTCATCATGCCAGGTCCATGGGTCTTCCCACAAAGATGAATGGTCATAGATTGACAAATACAAGGAAGGACTTCTTCACACAGAACACAGTTACTGTAGAGGCATTACTTCCAGAAGTACAGTTATGGCTGCCATTCTGGAAGGGGATTAGAAAGGCATTAAGACAACTTCAGGAAGGATAAGCCTGAAAAGTTTATTAGTCACAAGGGTCATATATTTTAGAGGTTTACATTGTAAACTGCCTGAAGACATCTTGTTACACATATCCAAATGGTCCATGAAGTGATAGAAGAAATAAATAAAGTATTCCTCTGCAGGTCATCTGCTGGGGAATGAACGCTGGAGTGTGGCTGCAACCATGTCTTGCTTGTGGACTTTCCTTTGGAGAACTGGTTGGCCCCTGTGCCAACAGATTGTGGGGCTAGATGTGCCTTCAGTCTGATCCACTGGGGCTCTTCTTGCTTCCTTTCACTACATCTGGTCAGAAGAATTGAAATCCAGTTTTCAGAAGACTTTGTTGCTGTTACCATGTTCTGCTGCACCCCAAAGCTCATTTTCCCTCTCAGACTTCATATCTGAAGGACAGAGATCTGTCATCAATGGAACTTACAACCCCAGTTTCATTCATCCTGTTCCCATTTAAACCATGGGTTGTCATGTGTGAACCCAAAACTGTGAGTTGTTCATGGCTACAGAAGCAGTGGGATAGCACAGTTTAAAAAGAGCCAGTGTGGCGTAGTGGTTAAGAGGGTGGGACTGGGACTCAGACGACCTGGGTTCTAGTCCCCGCTTGGCCACGGAGCCAACTGGGTGATCTTGGGCCAGTCACAGACTCTCAGCCCAACCTACCTCACAGGGTTCTTGTTGTGGGGATAAGATGCAGGAGGAGAATGATGTAAGCTGCCTTGAGCCCTTTGTAGGAAAAAGGCAGGATATATTTAAAAAAAAAAAAATCCACTCAGCTGCTCTGTATACCAGAACTACCATGCTCCAAAGACATTTGGAGTCAACTCCCAGAATTCCCATACAAGGTAGAGGAGGAAGCAAGTAAAGAAGAGGTAAAGTAGCTACAGAGCATGGATTAAATAAATCATGAGTTAGCGCTATGCATAAACCAGTCCACTGTATTTATAGTGAGTGTCATTTTTATAACAACATACTAACTTAGGCACCTACTATAAGTCAGTGTATAATAAAGTTCCTGTTTATTCTGAGCTGGGGTGTCAAAATATGACCAGCCCATACAGGTTATGAGTGGGTGGCACAGAAACCTACCATGATGGTTGCAGTGATGATGCAGAGGAGGGGGAGAAAGAAGTAAGGAAAGAGTGTTTTACCCACATGTCGGAAAATATTATTTACTCTGAATGAGTAAACTTTTGCAAGGCTGACCTGCCCTGTTGTGCTGAGAGATCAGGAAAGGAGGAAACTGTTTCTTGGGTGCCCCCACAGAGATCATATTAGTGCTTGCCACATGCAACATGCTGACCTTCCTCTCCATGTGCGTAGCTGCTAATGGGGTTTTTGGTCCTCGAGAAATTTAATCTTTTATTACGCCCAATTAGCCTCAATGGCCTCCTGCAGCCTCAAATTCTTTCATCTGAGTAGCCTGCAGGTCCCATTCCCGTGTTGTGTGCTGCATTATTGACAACTCTTTCCATTTTATTTGCTCTAACTAAGGGCATCTGCTGTTAATGATAACAATGATGATCACAAGCGAAAGCAACAAAGAAGACTCAAAGTCCAGAGGGGGAAAAAGATGTCCCAAAATAAATAGAAGAGAGAGATGAAATAGAGGGAACTGTTGGGAATACAGGTGTAGGAGAAATGAGTCACGGCACTGTTTTGGCCAGAGCTAAGACTGAGCTGTGACTTCCGGCTGATTTCTGCAGTTGGTATTACCTGGTCATTCAAGACGGTGGCCTATAGGTACGAGTATCAGCATTCCCAGTGAGATGTTTCAGGTTTGCCTAAGAATTTCAGGTCTGCGTAAGAACACAAGGGAACTATTTGCAATCCATAGCTGTGTTTTCATTTAGCATTTAGAATAAAAATGCTTCTGTTTGTCTAATCTCCTAAATAACTCCCTTTGGAGTCTGGGAGACAGTAGGATTTGAAATCTAAATAGAAAAAACAAGGAGATGACCTTCAGACCTGTGGAAGTGTTCTCCAACATGTAATGGCAACTCTTTTATTCCTAAAACAAAGTTTAACTGAAAAGACCTTTTACCTTTGAACAGAGAAAACTGAAATAGATGTTGGTACTTCCCCCTGCTCTCAGCCCATATCCTGAAATACTGTCTGTTTGCTTTTTGGTAGAGAAGTTGAACTTTTCCCAGAGAATTCATTGGCAAAATGTAAATGTGTGTCACTCGATCCTGCACCAAATCATGCAAAAAAAGAAGAGAAAAGAACAGCCAGGAATTGCAAGGCAAAGCTGCATGTCACATGAGTGTGTGTGTGTGTGTGGTCTTCCTCCACAGTCTTGTGAGTGCTATGGGAAGTAAAAGATGTGTATGGGTGTGTGGTGGGGAGGTTCTGCTTAGTTCTTGTCTTTGTGTCATTTCCCCGATGCTTTTTAGTTTACAAAAGATTGTGGATGAGAACTGCAACGCTGGGTAGAAATGGGAACGGCCTACATTTGGGTAAACCCTGAAATAAGAACTTTGCCATGGCTGAATTTGACATATGGAATCAAAAGTAAGGAAGTAATGCTGTGTGATTTAAGCTTGGCAGTGCATTTATTTTTCTTGACAAGACTCCTTGTACAGCACACAGGCCACGTGGATTGCATGTGCTGATTGGAGACATTCCAGCCTGGTGCCAGAGTGGTAGCCTGATAGCCATAGCAGTGAGCAGGCTGGGAGAGGGGGGGGGTGCCCTGCCCACCTCTGCATCCACCTGAGAAATGTGGTGGGATGCGGCTGGAGGGATGGAGCTGCCCAGCCCTCTCAGCCAGCTCTCAGCAGGCTGGTGGAAGGCTTTCCAGGTGACTCCCTTTGGCGGGTTTGCTCGCAAGGCTGAACGGAAAAGTGAACCCTGAACAAATTAGATGATCTTCTCCACAGTCCCTCAGTGGCCCTGGTGGAGTCCAGGTGGGGAATGCAGGCTCCGAGCCTCCAGTGCAGGCGCGCCCTTGCAGTACAGGAATTACACCGTCTGAATAATGCAACCTTTTGGATACGTCTTTTGTGTTGCAGATTGCATTGAAGTTGCCTACCTGTTGTGGAGATTCCCTTGTCCTGTTGAAAAGTCAAGTGCAAAAAAAGATAGTCTAAGCCAAAAGGTTAAATCTGCCCTACTCACAAGTAGCCCCTCACAAAGGCAAAGAGAAGGTCTGCAGCGCCATGTAAAGCACCTTCACCTCCAGCACCTTCATCCTTAGGCTTTTATGCTTCATATCAGGCATGGCAAACCTTGGGCCCAGGGCCCCAATCCAGCCCTCAAATGGTCACTCCCTCCTTCTCCCAGCCACCAATTTTACAGCTTTGGTGTAGTTTTCCCCATTCTAAAAAGCTGAAAGATCTTTCCTAAGGCTTAGTTACCAGCAACAACAGCTTTAAGCTACATCATGCTTGCATATTTGTGCATTTCTCCCACCTCTTTTGTCTTCAAGCCACCTTGCAGTTTCCCCCACCATCTTTAAATCCAGTTTCTGGGCTGAAAGAGGTTCCCCAGTCTAACTCTGTATGGTCCAGGCAGCAGGGGCCATGAGCCAAAAAATCCGAGGAATCCAGCGAGGCAGGGCGGGATGCAGTGGTGGAGAACCCTCAGCCAGACAGAGGGGTGTCAGGCACTGAGACTGACCCTCCAATCTGAGGTCCTGTTCCCACTGGAAGAATCCCTTCTAGTACTGGCCGAGGTAAACCACACTGAGGAGGAGTTGGGCCCTCAGGAGAGAATGCTGTAGGTCCATGCCTGGAAATGGAAGGAACTCAGTCTGAAAGGCACAGGTCGAATCACTCCCAACACTGAAAGTGCAGGCATTCTCAAGAGCCAGGCAAGAAGAACCTCTGTGAGAAGGAGCGCCCATTCATGAAGGAAGGCTCTTCATGAGTGAAGGACTCATGAGGACAACTTCTTCCAAGAGCTTCTGACAGCTGCACCCTGCTCCTGGTTGGGCACTTGAGACGCCTGCTTGTGAACACTGATTCGAGAGAGCCCCCATTTCCTGGAATGTCGGCTTTATTTCAGCTTCTGGCCCCATTTGCTGTAGCTTCCCTGATCCTTTGTCCCACTGACCCTGGAACCCTTGTTGGACTCTGTTTCTTGGATTTCTTTGCTTGTATCAGACTTTGCATCTGGGACCCCACCTGAGCCACCTGAGCACTGGTCCCCCACCCCCATCAGCAAAATAGTGCTGAAAGTAAGGCTCTCAACTCTGACCTACTGCAGCTGAGCTAGAAAACAGTGTTTTCTCATGGGCAGTAAATTCCTGCTCTCTCTTCCCTATCACCCCATATGAAAGCTGGCTGGCACACTGGGCATTCACCTTTAGGAGTGGCCCGGCTGGCGGGTTCAGCCCCATGAGTAAGGTCTGCTGTCTCTGAAGTCATTTTATCCTTCTGCTCATTAGTTCATTGGCTAATGAACTGATAATGCTGTTGTCGAGGTAAGATAGATGTCAACCGGGCTTCCCCAACCTGGTTCTGTCCAGATGTTTGGGAGAATGGCAACTCATTGGCCAGGCTGGCTGGAGCTGATGGAAACTAAGGTCCCAAAAATCTAAAGGGGACCAGGCTGAGGAAGGCTGGGTTAAAATGTTATTAAATTAGACAGTGCAGGGGACTGTACTAGATGTCCCGGTTCCTTCCATCTTGGTGACTGCTTGGTCAGTAATATTTGGAGGCAGAAATAGGTCGTACCTTCATGCCAATCTGATGCAATGATTTATTGGCCCACACTCAGCATGGGAGAGAGACAGAGAGTAGAAAAATTAACGCGATTAGGAAGGACGTATTCTAGGTCTGCGTCCCCTGCACTGTTCAAACTACAGTGTTGCATGTTGCTCACTCATTTGATGGCTCTTTGCCTCCGTTTCATCATCTCTCAATGAACCAAACAAGGAAACTGTATTTATCCTTCCTCCCTGCTGTTTTGCCTGTTAAATGTTAATTCACCGCTCGGAAAGGTAAAGCTCTCTATGCCTAAGGACAAAAAGTCTATATTTTCTACTGTTATTTGCAACAGTGGAACTTAATTAGTTTATAAATGGTCTAGGAAAGAGCTGAAGGACAGCATAGTGTGTTTCTTGGGTGCTTTGGTGGCAAACTGTTTGGATCAGGTAAGTGACTCCATCCTCTCACCCCACCTCTGTTTCCCTTGAGACTGAGGGCTACCTTTTCCTTTCTGCTTTGGAGAATGAGAGATTGATGCAATTAGAGATGGCATACTAGGGAGAACCAGGTTCAGACGCAGACTGCAAGGACTCCCTGTGCTGGACTAGATGAAACCGGGGTCTCCAGCATGGTGCCCAAAGGCATCAGTGAGTCCACTGACAGCTCTTGGCAATTTTTCTTGCTCAGCTTTGTTTTCAGAGCTGTTTTATCTGAAACAGCAAAAATAAAAGAATGTTGTAAACAATCTCAAGTTCTTGGGTAATGCAAACATATCATAGCGTAATCCTCTGCATGTTTACCTGGATGAAAACCCCAGTCTATTGAGTGAGATTTACTTCTCAGTAAATGTGCATAGAACTCCAGCCAATGTTTCTTTCCACCAAGGCAAAATTCATGTTTTTTCCAGCTTGTGTATTCTTGATTTGTAGCAACACCTTTGATCAGCCTATCCAAATCCTGTGCTCTCAGAAGTTGGGCTACAGCTCCTACAACAGTTAGCTGGGGGATGGTGGGAGTTGTAATCTAAGCTATTTGGAGAGCACCTGGTTGGGTTGGGCTGTCCTTGGTGCAGTGCGTGACTGAGCTTCAGTTAACAATAATCCTGGAAGTAATAACAATTTAAAAGATCCAGAGGGTTAAATTAGAAAAGGTGCTTGCTCAGCTTTTGGTTTAATTTGGTAACTAAAAGGGTAACAGCTGAGCTAAGAGGCCAACAAAACAGAGGCACCCAGTTGAGAGCTGTTCAGAGGAGGAGTTTGGCTCGAGGGGAATAAAGGACTGTGCCAAGACTGAGAGCACGTCTGCACTGGACATCCGCAAGGAGAGGCGAGTGGCTTCCAGAACCTTGGCATTTCACAGCAGAACTATTTCAGGTACTAACTGGTAAGGCAGGCACTGAACTAGACCTGACGGAGAGAAGAGCTAGGGAAAGGGCGGGAGCTGAATTGCCAGCTTCTAGCACAACTGCAGCTTGCTCCTGCTTCCCTGCACGGTGTGAAAAGCCTCATGCCTAGTTCTGGCAGTTCATCCTGTTGTAAAGGCACAGGAACAATTGCTTTTCCCACTTTGTCATCAGTCCTAGCTGGGGAGATGCTCTAGCAGAATGCTTTTCTGCCAGTGATGTTAAAGTTGCAATCCTGGCTGTGTTTACTTGGGATTAAACCTCCCTCAGCTTTTGAGTAACCATGCATGGGGCGGGATACACAAATAATTTTTAGCTTCAAATGCAACGTTGGGAAGCATCAATGCTGCTGCATAGGAAGCTAAAGAGCGGCTTTTTCAAATAAAAGCTTTGTTTCAGTCAATGTAGATTCTTCATTTATTATACCGATGTGGGAAAATCCTTCTTAAAGTGTCCCTTATAAAGATGCTGAAAAGGAAAGTCACTGCCAAGCAGTAGAAGCAGCAATGGCATCAGAACAAGAAAATGAAAGGTCAATGCTAAATAGGGACAAAAAAAGAACGTTTATTATTTTATGATATACAATATATGATTTATGACTTATCCCTTTGTTTGTGGAGCCTAGTGCAGTAAGGAGAGAAACATGATCTCTCATGTTTGTTTGGGTAAGTAATCACTTTTCCCATCTTTTTCCAAATCAAGAATGGGAGCTAAGATTTGAAAGAGGGCCTGCTCATCCAGCTGGACAAGGCATGGCCTTTACTGCGGAGGGAGGTCATGACAGATGAGTGACTTGTCTACTAGAAGCAATGCAAGCCTGTATGCAGGACATGCCATGCTGGAAAATGTGTTGCAACCTTGGCTTTGAGAGGGGCCTGCACTGAGCTACCTGGGACAGTTCCATTCATTGCACAGGGCAATGTTTCTTGTGGGTTTACTGTCCTGACACAGGTGTGTCCCGCAACAGGCGTGCAAAAGGCATGTTCCTGGTCTCGATTGGCACAATTCCTTGCCTGGATGTGCATCTTTTCCCTGTGTTTGCCACACGTCCTGTGGGAAACACTGGCCCAGCATCACTGGTGTGCTTTATCTGAAGTTCTGGTTAGACATGGCTTGAAGCAGGCATGTCAAAACAGGACGCTTCTCTTTAGTTATAAATAAAATCCACATGACACAGACTGAGCAAGCTCTCAGTGGCTGGGCACTGGTGGTAGGGAGGGTTATCCTTTCCTCCATCCGACCTCAAACTAAGAACCTTTGTTTTCTTCTTCTTTTAAATGGGACAAAGTGCTACCAGTAAGAGGAGGACTTCAATGGAGAGTTAGGTCCAGACTCAGGGTGCAATTTTTTGCATGTTTAGACAGAAATAAAGGCTGGGTCCTGCTGAGACTTGTCTAAACATGCAGGGACTGCATCCTTAAATTAAAAATACTCTTCATTACAATGTCTGAGTCCTTGTCACTGTTGTTTATTTATTTGATTTATATCCTGCTTCCCCCCAATGGACTCAAAGTGGCTTATATAATTCTTTTCCTCCTGCTCTCCATTTTATCCCCACAACAACAGCCCTGCGCGGTAGGTTGGGCTGAGAGTCTGAGACTGGCCCAAAGTCACCCAGTTGGCTCCATGGCTGAGTAGGAACCAGAACCCAGATTTTCAGGTCTGTGCCCCAGTCCCGTGTTCTTAACTACTATACCACAGTGGCTTTCATTTGTTGCAAGCAAATGGGCAGGATAACCAAACAGCTATCCTACACCACTACTCTGTTTCCTAGCAACTGGTACTAACAGGTAGACTATGTTTGAACGTGGAAGTTCCGTTTGCTGATCATAGTTCACTGCTGTTGATTACACCATCCCCCATGTATGTGCCTAATGCCCTCTGAAAACCACAATCTCCTTGGTGCAATCCATAAGCCGACTCAGAGGTGGCAAAACATATACAAGATTCTGCAGTCTTCAGATCTCTTTATCAAGCATGAGGATACTTCTGTCAGGGATCTTCCCATTCACCTCACAAAGCCATTACACTATCCAGGTCAGGTTCTCAACTCCAGTGGTACTCATGCATCTCCCTATTCCCAACCCCCTTCAAAAAACTATATATTTTTAAATAAAAAGCTCAGAAAACATTAAAGAAGCTTCTTTCTCTCCCTTTTTAGCCTTGCTGATTCCTTCCCCTACCTGTGTACTTTGCTATTTCCTTCTCTCTTCCAGACTCAGGCTTTATTATCTCTCCCCACCCCAAAGTCTCAATTCCCCTCAGAGTTCTAGCATTGCTTTCTCTCTGTCCTCTGCCCCTTTACCTTGCTGTTTTCCTGCCCCTCCCCTCACTTTTGACTAGCCGGGCCCCATGACTGGTCACATCCCCCATGCAACACATTTTAGGGTGATGCCCACCACTGTTTCTTAGATTCCCAAATGTGCCCTCAGCCCCCAAAACATTGGGGGACCTTCCTATATCTATTCCAAACTTTTATTGATGGTCAATCCAACCACTTTGCATGTGTGTGTGCTTCTAAAGCCATGCAAACCAGTGAGGAATTGGCTGTTTTTTTGTTTTGTTTTGTTTTCCAAAAAATGGAGCAAAATGCAGAATATCCCTCAAAGGGAATGAGATTTGACTGCAGGGTCATAAAGTCCAACAGATCTGGAGGGTCCCAGCTTGAGGAGGGCTTCATATGGGGTGAACTGGTGCTGATCCCTGGAGGTGAGATGGTTAAAGGAGGAAGGTGTTCTGGGAACGCTGTTGTGTGCTGAAATACCAGGACACTGCAGGAGAGATGCTTCGCCTTATTTTTGTTTTCTTCTACCCAGCTAAAAAAACAGTTGTAGAGGATGAGGTTTTGTCCCCGTGGCTTGTGCTTGGGAGTGCAAAGAGCTCCCTTCTCTTTTTCTTTTTGATTGTCACTGACAAACTGGAAGGCCATGACATTCCTAACCTCGTAAGCTAAAGGAAAGGAAGGAGCTTTTCGTGAACAGCTGAAGCAGAGGCTGCTGCTGTCCCCCACAGCTGCTTGGACAGACTCAGCCATGAAGCCATCAGGGGGAATGTTTTGTGTCAGCTTCTCAAAATCAGAAAGAGCGGCTGGCAAATATCTGAGGATAAACTGGAGCCTAAGAGTAACAGGGAAGACTCTTGATTTCCACCATCATCGGTCTTCATTGTCGTCATCTCCTTCTTCTCCTTCTCCTTCTCCTCCTGCTTCCCCCTTTTGGTGTGAGGAGGACCAGCAAATATAATGGTGCTAGTTCAGGAGGGGGAAAAATCTGCAGTTGAGCAAGACCATTATTTCCTCCAACTACACAAGTTTTCAAGTTCTCCAGAAGCCTCTATCTGCTGCTTTTTTGTAGTATCTCCTGAGCTGTATGAAAGGTTCTGGAGAACCCGAAAGCTTGCACATGTTGCGGGTGAATGTTGATTATTCCTAATAAAGGTAAATGATTAGGAAGCTTCTGTTGAGAGAGGAGGGAGTCAAGTTCTTACAGTACATTCTTCTGGTAATTTCCGTGAGACTTTGGCTCCTGATGCCCAGTGGAAACCCTTCTGGGGAGACTGGTGATTGAGGGAAGAAATTTAGATTGCAAGTCTCTTCTCTGTTTCTCAAGCTGCACCAGTGTGGAGAACATGTACAGCTGGGGTGAGCAGAGGATAAATTTGTGAATATCTAAATGGGAGATCTGCTGTAAAATTACAAGAATGTCTGCCTTCCAACTGTTTAACAATTGTTACAACAAAATGATACCTCTTTTTAAACTACGCTGTTGCAATTCCCCAGGCTTGAGGAAAGCAAAAGGTGTTTGTGTGGAGAAGGGACTGTGACCACTGTTCCATTCATCGAACCTGCATCAGGGCTCAGGGCTCGGGAGTTCTAAGTCTGTTTTATTTCCCAGCAGACTCCAAGCAGTGGATTTCAGTGTTGAAATCCCGTAGACCCGAAGCCTTCCCAGCCCTGCTTCACAATGGCAGCATTCCAAGTGCCTCTGATGGCTTTTCCTGACCTTAACCTCCATCAGAACTTAGCTGAATTTCACCAACTTGACAAACAGCAGCAACAGCACATGCAAGGAAACTAAGGGCCCTGCTGCAACCCGACACCTTAGATCGGAGGGCGGGGATTTGTGCCCTTTCTCCAGATGTTGTTGAGTTAACTTCCCACCAACATGGCCAATGTTCAGGTATGGTGGGATTATAGTCCAAGAACATCTGTGGGTGAAGGTGCCCCGCTGCCGGCTTAGTTAGTTGCATAAGCTTCTGTTGGCCTGTGGAAGATTTCCATGGGGTGTCACTTATTTACTGTGAGTAGAGCACACTGAAAGTTTGTTTGTTGCTGCTGTTGTGTGTCATAAAGCCATCTCTGACTTATGGCAATCCCATGAATGAAAGCCCTCCAAAATGGCCTATCTTTGACAGTCCTGCTCAGTCCTTGTAAGCTTGAGGTTGTGGCTTCTTTAATGGGACCAGTGCATCTCACATGTGGTCTTCTTCCGCCTTTGACTTTCCTTAGCATGACTGTCCTCTTCAGCAAATCTTGCCTTCTAGTGATATACCCAAAGTATGGCGGCTTCAGTTTTGCCATTATGGTTTCCATGGCTTCCATCCATTGTATGCAGGTCAATGCATGTAGGTCAGTGAAAGGAGAGGCAGGGAGGGCTTTTCTGACTGCAGCTTCTCTAACCTGAACCCCTCTGGAGATTTGGGAGTGCTACTGGCTATTGGCCATGCTGCCTGGGACTGGAGGGTGCAGCAGTTCCAAATACCTGGAGCGCATTGATTGAGAAAGGCTCTTGTTTGTCCTGAGAAGCCTCATGGTTGTCACTCTTTCTTCTAGAAGCTGCAGAACATTTTCCGGAGGGTCCATTTGCCTTTTAAGAACACTTGTCCATCAGTAAAGGTAGGGTGGCCATTTATCACCAAAAGAGAGAGAGGGAGAGAGAGAGAGAGGAGGAGGAGAAAGCGGAAATAATATCATTATAAAGGAAGGCAACAGTTTGCATACAATTTGCACATGCTTATGTATAAGTGAACATTTGGAAAGAAATACCATGATTTAAACAGAATTGCAGGACATCTTACCATAGTGAGAAGATGGTGACCTGGCAACCTGTGTCAAGTCTGCTCAGTTGAGCTACACGGCTGTTGAGATTGGTGGGCAACTTCAGGGCCTTTGGTCACCCATCTTAAGGTTCTTTATCATTAAACCAGACATAGACTAGACAGCCCTTCAAATAGAGGACTGCAATGTAGGACACATGGCCACCCTAACTGATGACCATCTTAACTGAGGAATTCCTGGTAAGCTTCTGAAAGGCCCTAGGAATGCAGACTAGAAACCAGGACTTTTTGGAAACTTGGTATATTGCTAGTGTGTTTGTGAAAAGTACCTACTTTGCCCTCTTATTATTCAGCTGTTCTGTGATCCTACTTATCAGCCCTGCTAAAGCTCTTGCATGCCTTGTTTGCTTCTTAGAGAAGTTCCAATTTCCCTTTAGCTCCTCACTAACTTTGAAGAAGTTGTGCCTGAAGTGTAGCGTTCCCCCCACTCCTACCAACAGACATTCTTCTAATTTTTCAGCTCATTCAGCGGGACCAACAACACTCTACCTACTGATTTCTATGGAGCAGCTTTAACTTCGGGGTAAGTTGCTTTTATCTGTGAGTTGCTGTCAAAGATAGCAAATATTTGTCACAGGTCAGCATGATCTTGGGAGGATTAAGCAGACGGCATGATGCTGGCAGTGAAGAGCCAACAGTTTGAAATTTCTTGTGCGCAGCTGATAGAAGTGCATTGAGAATTCAGAGCTCATGTAGAATAGGCGAATGAGCAGAAAGGAAGGGGACCTCTGGCATCTTACAACCAATCCTTTTATCATAGTGTGGGATGGAGCCCACTGGGGTCACGGTCAGTTTCAAAGTGCAGGCACTCATTGGCATAGCTGTGCCCCCAAGGAGGTCTGAAACCGCCGGCAGCTGTGCTAATCCACATCAAGAAACCAGTCTAACTGTTTTCATCTCCACCAGGAACACGGCTTTGGTATAACTAATGGGTCGTAACTGCTCTTTTGAGACCAGGCCTCTCCAAAATACTTGATAATACAACTGGGATTGCTCACGATTATATAGTGTTGTTCAGAAAAGCGCTCACCAAGCTATTATGAGAAATGCAGCTAAGCTCAGAGAGGGTGGAAGCGTGAGGAAGTCGAACATGGGCATCATCAGCCTTCCTAATCAAAAGGTCCCAGCTTCTTCTCGCGAATGGTTTAACCTGCTGATTCACCGAGGACACTTCTTCCATTTTGTTCTGGGAGATAAAATGTGTCCTGTACATGGGCTCTTTTCTAGGGTTTGTATTTCTCTGCTTTTCTTTATATTCTATTAACTGGCCACAAGTGGCACTATGTACAGCCTCGCTGCAGCAGATTTGTGACACTTCACAGGGCTTTCTTTCCAGTTTGTGCTGATCTGAACTTTAATACCAGGATTTCTTTACTCTAAAAACCCTCAGAAGGGCTAGAAACATGGGAGAGGCTCTGAAGGAGGAGGATGTTGTGAGAAAGCCCCACAAGCTTGAGCAAGGGTTCACAGGTGCACAATAAATGCCGTTATGAAGAGTGCTTGGCAAACAATTCAACGTGGCGCGGCCTTCAGGGTGACCACGGCTGCCTCCCCACTCTTTGAGTGACTTGAGCTGTGAATGTTTCTTTACTTTGTTGGTATGCATGACTCTGGCCTGTCATCAGCACCCCTGTAGCACCGAAAGGTGCTCCAGCAGCCTCTCTGCTGGTCATGTGCCTCCCCTGGGCCCTCTGCCAGGTCTGTGAGCCATTATTTTTTA
Organism: Varanus komodoensis; assembly: GCF_004798865.1. Lineage (NCBI taxonomy): Eukaryota > Metazoa > Chordata > Lepidosauria > Squamata > Varanidae > Varanus > Varanus komodoensis. The sequence continues at coordinate 8,098,365 of NW_025335922.1, read as the reverse complement.
TTTCCCACAAACCCCCTGGCATAGTGTTACTGTGGGGCATTGTGTGAAATTTAAAATGGAGGCTAACTGGCCTCCATTGTCTATGGCACCGCACAAGTTTTGGGTGAGGCTCCAGCAACTGAAGGGGAGGCCCACAAGGGGAGATGTTGCTGTGGACTCCCCAGGTCCTAGAGCTGGTTCTGACTATGGCTGCAGGTGCTCTTAGGCCTTCTGGCTCTGTTCATACAAGCCAAAATTGGGGCAGCCTAACTTCCTATTGACATCAACTGGATTTAACAGAACCAGCCTTTGGCTGACTTATGCCAGTAGTTTGTTCACTACTCTAAGCTGTTACCCTCACTCTTTCTGCATAAGATGGAGTGTCTCGTACCATGTTCAGAAACTGGGGAGACAGGCAGCAAAGGCAGATGTACATTCCCATAATGCTTTTTCCCCTTTTTGCTAGTTAAACTATCTATCCCTCAGATCCACACATAATGAAGTGGGATGCAAGGGATGGGAGCCAAAGAGCAAACATGGGTTATGAACAAAAATCAGCTTTGTAAATATTTCCCTTATAACAAACACATGCAGAATATTAAGGGCAGCAGCAAGGATTAGCATATTTGCATTTTAATCCATTATACAAAATATTCAGCTTAAATGCCAAGGGTTTACCTTCCCAGGGTACTGTGCTATTCTTAGATTCTGAGGGGGCAGCTGACTATCACTGCTGGCAGATCCCCCCCCCCCACTATATTTAGCAGGGGGCTCTGCAAGGCATTCCCAGAAAAAGGAATTAATGAGAGGCCTCTACCAGTCAGCGTGACCCTCCAGTCACACCCTAGTTCAGGGGGAGGCACCTCTGGGGGCCCTGTGGGCACATCTCATCATTTGGGAATGTGTCCCGGGCACCACCACAACATGGCTGTCGTGAGAATTGTGGCTACTTGCAAAGGACAAGTAACCTGCCCAAATAATTTGCACAAGAGCTTCTCTGCATGAGAGGGTTACTAGGCTTCTTCCATCTTTTCTGCAGGAGGGAAAAAAGCCTCTTTTGCACAGCTTTGCTTCACTGGCATCCGCATTTCTCTGTTTCCCATAGATTGCATTAACCAGCCGCAAGTGGGCACAGTGGCAAAGGTGCGGCATGGCGGATTTGCAGCAACACTTTTGTTCTGCTTTCTCCTGTTTTAAAATTCACTGCCAGCCTTTCCTGACTCCAGAAAGCTCACAAAACCTACAAAAAGGGCTGCAAAACCCGGGAAAGGCCCTGGAGGAGGACAGCACTAGGAAAAGGCCCCACAAACTTTGGGGAGTAAAATGGCCATGGGTGCACAGTGAACGCCCAAGAAAGAGTTGGAGCCTGAGGCAAGATGCTCCTCGTAATTCCTTTGGAGCCACGCTCTTCATTACAACATACCTTTATTCTGCAGACGGCACACTCTTTTTCTTTCCTCACTCTCTGACAGCGGAGTCTTCCCCCCATCCTGTCTTGCACACGCATCATGCATAGGAACATGCACAGTCATATGTTCCAGCAAGCACATAAAGGGCTATGCTCACCTTCTTTCAGGACCCTCTGAAAGCCCCTGCTCCTTTCTCTCCCTCGTTCTTTCTCACATACTTCACCGGATGCCAAGAGAAGTGCCAGGGCTGCACTGGTGCTCAGCTGTGGTTCCCAAGCAGCTGCCCTGGTCTGACCACCAGTTTCCCCCAAGGACCACCCCGCTGCCCCAGGCCCAACGGCAGGGAAAAAAACAAACAGAAAAATGTCCTTGATTTTCTTACCTAAAGCCCAGAAACAATGAAAACTTGTAAAAATCCCAGACACACACATGGTGCTTTTGCAAAAACCATCTGACTTACCTAGGTCCATGTTACCTACTGGAATAGAGTCTTGGGTTCCTGAGTATATGCAGAATTATTTGCAGACAGGACTGCCGGAGAGCACATCCTGGCCTTGAGTTGGGTGGAATATGAGAGGCTTTCCAAGGAGTGAGCACACCTGGACTTGGGTGGGTGGGGATGGGGTGAGTTCAGGAAAGACCATCTCCTTAGCGGATGCAGGCACACCTGGCAGATCTTGCAACTTCCGCTGTGGATCACCACAATAAGGCAAATATAGAAATAACTCGGGCGACATATACTGGGTAATGTTTGCACAACTGCATACTGTGTGTGTATTTATACAGCACTGTAATAATAATGCAAACATTTGCAATGCAGAGTTTGAGAATCACAATACAGACCGTGAGACAGAGTTGAAGTGAGCGGCCCCTGCTGGAGAGATTGTACCAACAGACGTGGATATGTGAACCAGACACAGGGGCACGACCACGAAGCGCAATTTAGAGGCATACCTCGGACATATTGCAGGTTCCATCTCAGACCAGCACAATAAAATTAAAATAGCAATAAAAGGTGTCACACATCCATCTAAAAATTGCAGAGAACAATATTGGCGAAGTGCAGTAGAGCAAGGCCCAATAAAATGAAGCATACCTGTACGGCTTCTTCATCCAGTCATGAAATAGGCTTCCTTTTTTATGTCAGCAGCAAATCAAAGAATTACTTACTGAGTGGACCCCAAGTCCCTGCCTGCCAACTACATCAGCCGTAAATCTTGAAGGACTCTGTTCTTTTCAAGATGCAGTGAGGCTGTTCTAAAAGAGAGTTTTGGATGTGTCTCAGAAATGATGGAGGTGAGATAACCCTATTCAGGTTGCCCCGCAGGTGCCAACATACCAGGTGTTCTAAAGGCAGTGCTGTGCTACATCAGAATATAGAGTTCCTCAAACTGCATCATTGATCCATTGGGGAATTATAATTTATTTTTAATGTATGCTGTTTGTCCAATGCTGACAAGCTTTTGGAAATTGAGCAAAAGGTACGATCCACCATGCAGTTGATTTCCAACAGGCTTAATTTTAATTCTAATGCCTTACTCTATTTTGGATTGTGGCTCCAGAAGAACAGTCCTTGTATTGATGACAAGGATCATGTCTAATCTTAAAAACTGGTTCATTATAATTGAAGGGGAACTAGTATCAGCACTTCTAAATTATAAAGAGCTCTTTGGAGTCCTGAATGTGAAAGGAAACCGTACTTCTACTTGACTCCAACAGCAATTCAACTTTGAATGTATGTTGTATATGGTATACTGAGTGTATCCCTCTCTATTCATTATGACAGTTACTTGCTGACTGATAACTTATCGTATAAATACTGCACTTAAATGTGCATATATGTGTTTAAAAATTCCCACAAGATGTGAGCTGGAACCAGTAAAAAGATCGACACAAAAGCTATATGTACATTGTGAGCCCTGCCACCTGGCATTTCAATATTTTACAAAGCACAGTAAAAATGCATGCAGGGTTTATGTCCAATGATGTAAAAATCACGTGCATGCATTTAAGCACACTTCCAAAAGAAAAAGCTGGGAGAGAAAGAAGGAAACATTAAAGCAAATCCACACCTGGAGACTAAAATATGTTTTTAGGTGAGAAGAGGAGACAAAGACAGCTATCAAAAGGGAGCAAATTTGCCAGAACAGCTTAGAGAGCTGTAAGGCCCTGGTGATTAAGGATTTTGCAGGGTAACCAAGCAACTTGAAACTATGCTGGGGGACCAAGGCTTAAGGAACAGTCCTGCCAGATGTGCACGACTTCTCATAAATGCAGGAGAATAAAGAGCCTTTGCATGATGTATAAACCACTTCTAGGGTGGTCACTGGTGAATTGCTGAGATGGGGGGTGGGGGGGAAGGGAGGGGGGATGAGAGAGAGAGCATGAACAGGACAGTGGCTTGCATATGCACGCTGGACAGAATTCTAATTTCCAGGCCCAGGGTGTCTTATCACAGCTCCTGCATCATGCTGGCTTGGCTTGGTGGTCAGGCACTGGTATCCTCAAGACTGGCTTATTATAAGGTGCGTGACATGGAGCTCTCACTCAGCCTGGACCAGAAGCCGCAGCTGGTATAGACGGCAGGAGCAAGGCTACGAATGGGCCTTCTTGCAGCAGCATCTTATGCCTATGTTGAAAGAACTGGCTACTAATAAACTACCAGGCCAGATTTAGGGTGTTGCTGTTAACATATGAAGCCCTGGGACCAGGTTACCTTCAGAATCAATTCACCCCTTTTGTCCCCGCTGCACCTCCGCAGCAGTTGGAAAGAGCAGTCCCAAGAGCACCCCATGCTTGCGCGGTTTGCCCCGGGAAGACGTGCATTACAGTGTTTGGGGCTGCAGCAGCTGCGCTCTGGTTTGTTTTAGGACTTGTTACTTGGGCCTCCATGTGCCTGACTGTTAGAATCAGATGGGCAAGTGTCTTAGGGCCCATACAATAGTCCGGACTTCCCAGGCTGTAGGGAGTGCTCCAACCGTGGAAGAGGGGATTGCTGATTCAGCACCAGATCCCAGCCCTGATCAGCCAACATGGACAGAACTGCACCAGCAGCAGAGACTGACCTTGAAGAAGGAGAAAGGGGGTGATCTGGTGGGTAGGGGGAAGAGGAGACTGGAGAGCTTGTGATATGCTCTATACTGAATCTCATCCAGCTTTCTTCCTTTCCCCTCCAGTCCTCACTCGACTGGCTAAATATTCATCTAGAGGAAAATGCACAGAACGGATGGTGGGCAGAGATTGCCTCCATCGTTTGGCCTGGCCTGCTGGCTTCAGCCCAACAGGGCATGGGAATCTTGGAAGCTTCTGTGTCCACAGGGCTCTGCACTCAAAGGTCTTCTCTAGACCCATCTCTTCACACAGGCTTTCCATGGAGCATGACTCAGCTGAGTACCTCTGTAGTACACAGTAGAACTTTCCTACACAGGGCATTGTTTGTGTGCTTGTGATTCCTTACTCATGGTTATGTATGGGTTATTTATAAGAGGTCATGATCCTTTAGTTTGACTTCTGTTTTTAAGAATGCCTTTTTGGGGTGTGGGGGTTAGAGTGGGGGAAACAGTATTACTTCTGAGAGTGAAAAAAGGCATTTTCCCTATTGTGCATTTGTTGTGGTCTGCTACCACACAGTGCCACCTGGAGGTTATTACTGGAAAAGCAGGAAAGGAATCTGTGGTGTTCTATTTCAGCTCTGGGACAAAACAGCAACTAGCAATAGTTAACAGACCTGTGTGGAGAGTCTAATACTAAAAATGTGGAAGCCTATGACCAAGTGACCCATGTGCCTGCCTGTGCAACCTGCTGAGGAGATGTTATCTGTGACTGGGCAACAGTTTTTAGGGCTCTTTATCTTTAAACTGGAAGTGGCCAGGGCAGCCTTTCAAAAACACAATGTTCCTCAAGTAGAAGGCACTGCTTCAAACAGGGAACACTCCTCTGTAGGAAAGGACACAAGGCCACGCTGCCACACGCTCATGCTGACACATTCTCATACGCAAATAGCTATATAGTGCATTTATTTTTAAAAGCTTTTCTATTTTCCTTTAAGAAGAGAAGAAACCCAGCAGTTCATTGAAAAACCACCCACATATAACACAATGCAGAACAATTACATAACACTCGAATTCTGACTAAAATCATGTATTACAAGTACAACAGTAGCTAAACCAAAGATAAAAAAGGAAGCAGCAGGACATGAAAAAATGGCATTGCAGGAGAGAAATTGGCTTGCAGAAGAACAAGAGAGATCGGGTCCATTTGGCCTAAAGGCCAAGGAATTCACTTGCCACCCAAAGGAGCAAAGCATCAGGGACCAGTGAACTTTTATAGATGTTCTGTAAAACTGGGGCTACTGGTGAAAGGCTTTTCTCCCTGTAAACACCAGCCAAATCTTAGTCCATCAGGGTATATGGAGCAAGGCATCAGATACTGAATGCTGCTCACAAAGAGATAAATGAGAATGCCGGGTTCCTGAGCTACTGATCATGCAAGCTGGCTGGTCCTTTATGGAAGGCCATCTTCCAGTGCCGCTCCTGCTGTTTGGAGCTGCTCTTGCTTGCTTGCTTGCTAAGTGTAGGTAATGTAATACAACCAGTTGAAATAAAACTGGAATTGCTCAGGTAATTCAGCGGTCATGCTATACTGCATCGCCACCTTGTGGCTGTATAATGCAACATATAGCATGGCATTTCTAAATCGGGGGATAAGAAACTCTTGTAAATGACACTCTGTTTCTCCAGTAAAGAAAACAGAAGAAGCCTCTGTGAAGCACTGGGTTAAAAGCTTCGCTTTGATTAAAAAAAAAAAAAAAACTGGGGTTTGATCAAGACAGTGGTGCTCCCTCTGTTAATGTCACTGCCCTGACCCAGTTCAGTCCCATCCCCTGCAAGACCTTTGGCTGCTTTTAAAGTGTTTTTTGCTTTTCTTAAAAAAACGGCCAAGAGATCGCATGGTGACTCTCCCATGTGATGTCCTGCCCAGCCTTCTCTTTTCTAGTGCAGCCAGGAGCTCTCAGACAAACCTGGAGTATCCTGGATGCACAGACAAATGGGGGGCGGGGGTGTCTGTGTTTGACCGTATTTGCTGCAATAGAGGCTGGTTTGTTGCACAAGGCAGAGTCCGGACTGTATATTCATTCTTCCCCTCATAGCAGCCCCTGTAGCAGTAAAGTGTGGGAGGAGTTTTCTTTTTAATGGCCCTGGATTCAAACGTGTGGCAGGTGTTGGGGTAGGTTTGCCAGGCCCCTAAGCTAAGGGGGAGGCATTGTTGGGGGGATGCCAGCTCACCACTGAAGCTGAGGTTGGAATCCAAGATCAGCCTGGTCAGCGCCTGCGCTCGCACTGGGGAGTGTGCATGCACCATCTAGCTCTTTGCTTCAGGCAGCAAAATACCTTCAGCCAGTCCTGGATCCACTGCATTAGTACGGATAAGGACAGGTTCCCAAGAGATCTCAGAATCAGGCCCAAAAGACACACCAGGAAGCTCATTTTCATATGCTCTGTTTTGCATGTGTGTGGAGTCTGTCTCCTAAGGACACCCCTTCTTGTAAAAATGGATGCAAGGTGGTGGGGGTGGGGGGGTCATTTGATGTCAAATGGAAACCCTTAGGCAGAAAGATTCAAGAGGGTGCAGGGGGAGGTGAAGCTCGTGTGGGTAGAAAGTCATCTCACCCGGGTGATTGGATGCGCCAGCAATGACTGGGGCCCCTCTGCCTTTCTTTCAGCAACTGCCCCTGGAGAATGAGGCAAGAACTAGGGACCTGAGGCTCCAGATAAAAGATCTGGGACTCTAGCGGAGTGGGCCACCTCTCAGCACCAGTTCTGATGAGGGGAAAGATCATAAAGCCAAACGAGCAGCAGCCGCAGCTGCAGCTGCAGCCTTTATAATATTAAGGCCAGGTTTGCTGAACTCCCATGAATGTGGGCCTGGAGGAGCATCTACAGAGCATCTACAGATTTCCTCAGATGCCTGATTCTCTCCCTCCACCATAGCGCCTCCTCCCCGGCTGTTTCTCCATCACCACCCACGGGACTTCTTTCCTGTCTCAGAGCTCGGCTGGCAGAGCGGGTGGGGAGAAGCATGAGATTCCTGGGGAAGAATTGCACAGAGGCTTGCTAGGTGAGCAGAGGGAGCGCAAACACCCTGCAACTCCTGATTCTCCCCTGTAAGTGCTCCCCTGCCCCGATCGCACGTGAGCTTTAGGGGCCTGGCATGAGCTCTGTGTGCGCTTCATGATGTGCAGCTTGGGTGCAAAGATCTCTCACGTTTTCAATCTAGGTTTGAACTGGGAAAGACTCGCTGGGGTAGCACAAGCCACGCCTCTGCGTCAGAACCCGAACACTCCTCTGCTGCTCCCGGAACCCACAAGCCATGGGGAAGGCTATGAAGAAGGTGGAGGAGGCTGTGTTCCTGAGGAAGAAGATCACCCTGCTAAGGGCTTTCTCACTCCTTATCGGCAGCATGGTGGGCAGCGGGATCTTCATTGCTCCCAAAGGGGTGCTGAAAAACTCGGGCAATCTGGGCCTCTCCTTAATCGTCTGGTTTGCCTGCGGGATCCTCTCTATGTTTGGTGCGTGGTGAGTTTCTTTTCTCTCCTTCTTCAGATCTTGGAGGATGAGGACCTCTGCTGGCTCTTGCGGCAGCTGATCCCCATGGAATTGCTAGCTGCAGTGCCACTGCTGGCCACTGGCGGAGGTGGCGCTGCAGAGCAGCAGGAAGCAGACTGGCCTCTCCTTCCTCTGGCAAGCTACTGTGACTGTGCAGAGAACCTGGAGCCTGGAGGCTCAGTTTGAGATCCTGCCCCCTTGCGCCCTGAAGCTTCATTCAGTGGGACAAACCTCAGCTCTTAGCCCAGGCTCCAGAAGTGGCTCCTGGTTAGTGAGGGAGGTAGCAGCTGCAATTTAACTGCCCCACTCCCATGATGCCTCCACCATGTCTGCAATGTCCTCAGCCTTTGCTTTGGCCATGAACTTGAGCAGACACTTGCAAAGCTGCGGGAAGTTAATGAGCAACTAATATGAATTCAGTTCTTATCAGAACGCAGCCAAAGTGGCTGCCTGCATGGCATGATGAAATCTGGAAGGCCAGCTTGAAGCCCTTGACCCGTGGGATACTTGCACTTCCCAAGAGGCTCTGCTACCAGTCCTGCTCCCAGGATTTCAGAGTGCTGTATCATCTCTGCTTTTGTGTATTTGCCCCCTTTGAGAAGCAGGCAAGGAGGGGCTTTCCCTCAGTGCATGAAAGTCCTAGAAGGTGGGAGATGCTCTTGAGGTGGTAGTATCTTTATCTGTGGTGGCTTTTGTGGGCATCATGCTCAGCCCACTTGGCCCTCACTGGCTTGCCCACTTCAGCTGGGGCAGCTCGTGCTGGAATGTATTCCTGGGAATATCCTCATCAGCTCTTAATGTATAAGGAAAAGTGCTTACCTGGCTCTCGTGCTCCATCCCCGTGCTCTAGGAAAGCTACAGTAAGGGGGTAGCGCCTTCAAAAGCAAGGACAAAAGAGCATTCAGATTTGCGTAAAATTTGTTTATGCTGGCAGGTACAAATTGAGAAATTATGACTATGATTGAAAGAGAGACACAGCGCATCTCAGGACCATGGAGGGGACTGTGACCAGGTGTCCAGTGTGCCTTGCTCGGCCTGCTGCCCAGTGTGTTGATGGCGTTTTCAAGGGCCATCTCTGCCCATGGTTTGGAGCCTGTTTTGGCCATGGCTTGTTAGTGCAGTTGGGTTTGGACAACATGACAACCTATATTTTAATAACAATCTTCAGCTGAACAGCAGCAACAAGAGCTGAAAGGAACAGCTGAAAGTACACGAAAGCCGAATTGCAATCCATCCTGACTGCCCACAAGAAACAGAAAGCTAAAAAGGCACCATTCAATGGCGATTCTTGGCAGCAATAAACACCCACTTGTGCTTGATCTGGACGTAATGCCCAAAACGGGGTTCCTGCAGGTTTTGTCAGCCTCCATGAACCCAATGCCATCCAGATATTTTGGATGGCGGCTCCCTGGATTCCTGACAATTGACCGTGTTGGATGGAGACGATGGGTGTTAAAGTCCAAAGACTCTGAGGGCACCAGGTAGAGGAAGGCTGTTTTCTGTCCTTTTTTAAAAAAATGTGTTAGTGTCCTTCCCAGTCCTACCTACTTCCTCATTCAAGGAGTTTAGGGAGATGTACATGGGGGATTCTCTATTTTACAAAGCCCTGCAAGGTAGATTAGGTTCAGAGATCCCACTCACAGGATCACCCAGTGAGAGGTATTTTAGTGGCTCTGGGGCTCACAGGTTTAGATGCTGGTACCGTCAGGTTGTCCCATGGGATCACCTGCCTGGCCCCTCAGTCTTCCCGTTCCCTGTGAGCTAAGCTGCAATCCACACAGTACCTGGGGCAAAGTGAATTTCCCATCCGCTGAGTATGTTGTGACCCCTCCTTGTTGTAATGCAAAGGATGCTGTGGGGCTCGACCTTCAATGAACATATGTCAGGTTTACAGAAGTCCTGCATCTCTGCAGATGTGAGCAGCTAAAATGGCTTTGCTGAGATGGCTCCACAGAGCTGCCTGAAGTTTTGGATTCTCCTTGCAGGTGAAGCCAGGGCCTGACCTTCCAGGTGTCATGTTGTATCACTGGCCCAGTGGGGAACTAGGTGAACCGTAGTTTATAGTCCAATGTTTTCCATTCATCAGCCTTGCAACAGGGACCCAAAGAATTTTCACAGAAGCTCAGTTTTTCTTTTACTGAGACAGCACTGGAATGTGCCAGAGAAACCGTGGAATTCACTTCCACAAGATGGAGTGATAGCCACCAATTTAGATAGCTTATGGGGGGTGGGGGAGCCTTGTGGGGCAGGAGGCTATCCATGGCTATGAGTCCTGATGACTGCATGCTATCAGAGGCAGTATGCCTATGTACAACAGTTGCTGGGGAACATGGGTATGAGGGTGCTGTTGCAATCATGTCCTGCTTATGAGTTTTCCATGGGCAGCTGTTTGGTCACTGGGTGAACAGAGCGCTGGACGAGAAGGACCTGATCCATCAAGCAGGGCTGATGTGCTCCTCACCAACCTGTCAGCAAAACTCTTTGAGGTGATTTGCTGAAGCTCTTCCATACCTGAATCCCTCCAGGTGCTCTGAGTTATGCGGAACTTGGCACACGCATCACGAAGTCTGGAGGTCATTACATCTACATCTTGGAGACCCTGGGCGCTCTGCCAGGATTCCTGTTCCTCTGGGCTGAGTACTTTGCTATAAGGTAAATGTTTCCATCTGTAATCTGCCATTAATGTAAAGGAATGTCCCAAACCTGTTCAGTGTATTTGCATATGTAATATATAATTAAATAACAAGGGGAGAAATGATAGACTTGAGAAAAGACATAATGGGGCAGCCTCCCCAGATGTTATAACATCCACACCAAGAGGGTGAAGGCCATGCACTTCTGGGAGAATGGCAGCTTTCTGTGATGCTGTAACCTCGTACTTGCCTTCCCAGGAGTAAGCTCCATTGATTTCAGCAGGACTTTATGTCTGAGAACACAGGCCCAAGCTTGCTTTTGGACGGAACTATGTAAATGATCTCAATACCAGGGGAAGTCCTTTTTATTGTTCCTTCTTTATTAGATCTTCATTTTAAAAACTCCACAGTGTGGTGTATTTTTTAGTATTTTTAGATCTTTGCACTGCTTTTTCTTTAGTTATATTCCGTTGTTTTAAACTTTTAAAGTCTTTAGACTGCATTTTGTTTTTCTTTATATGGTTTTAAGTTTTGTTTTGTGAAATGCTCAGAGATCAGAGACCTTTGGTCACTTGGCAGTTTAGAAAAGTAGTAATAAATTAAAAAATGCAATAAAATAGCAGCACAATGTCCTGCATGTACACCATGGTTTGCAACCAGACTTAGGTGCATCAAATACAAATGGAATTGGATGTCCTCATTTCCTTCTCTGCATCCATCTTCCTGAAACTCATCTAGGTTGGCAGATGCTGCAGAATGGATTGGGCTTAGTGCAGGGGGTGGGGGAAAGGCAGGGCCTCCTGCAATCAGGCAGAGACACCTTCCATAACTAGAACCCTTCCATTCGCAGAAGGTAGATCTTTGATCCAACTCAGTATGTGCCAATATGCAAATATTTAAAAGCTGAGCTGGGACCAGTTAAGAAGAAGGCCAAGCCTCATGGAGGGAGCATGAGTGATCAATCAGCATCTTCACTCAAAAGCCCATCAGGCTGCATGCTTAAATATCTTGGCTTGTTTCTTCTCATCCTTTACAGTGGTATTGGGCTTCATCCGCTCCACAAACATGGCCTCTTTCATCTTTCTCCTTGGGAGGCACTGATTTATTTCAGTGCTTGATATATGATTGATTTAATAGCAGACATGAATTTTTTTAGTGCTTAATGATCACTGACAGCTGATATGAGATGGTATTTGGCTTCTGACATTATCTGAGCGGTGTTAGCCATCTGTATTTGACAGAAAGCTCATGAGATTGCATACCTGACAGCTGCCAAAATCCAAACGACCAAGGCAGCTATTCTCAAGCCCTTGAGTGCTCCGTTGGGGGATAAAATTTTGGACTTGGAAGGTCAACATGTGGCATTCAAAACAAAATGAGAAGAATCAGCAGTGTTGGCACATTTAAAATGCATGACAATATTGGTTTCAGTTTTGGTCGTATATGATAGTATCTCTGCTCAAAAATGAACAATTACCAATGCAATCCTATACATGGCATTAGGATTAGCAATGCTAATCCTGAATTATAATTAGCAATGCAATGCTTGATTCCGTTTAAAAGCAATTCTCACTGAGTTCAGTTGGTGTACTATCAAGCCAATGAGACTGGGACAGCAGTCTAAAGCATCAGATGTACAGAAATTACATTTGTGTAGTTTTGTAATAACTGGAAATTACATGATGGGTCTGTGTTTAATATTTCAAACCAGAAAAATCAAGTGATAAACTCTCTGGGTGTTGTAAACTACAGTTGAAAACTCCTTGAAAACTATGGCAGCAGTCTAATTGGACTGGCTTCCTAAAATGTAGGGCCAGGATGAATTAAGTTATTCATCACATTTTTTCAAGGACCTCAGTGTGACCTACAAGGGGCTATCCAGGGTGGTCATGGGAGGTGAGCTGGTCAAGGCTTCCCTGCATAATTTTTTCTGTTCCCATAATTTTTAATGAGAAGATAATTTAAAAAGCAAATCACTGAATAATTATAATGAATAATTTAAAAACCCAATTTTTAATGTCTCCTTCAAACCTTAAGACTGGCAATAGAGCTGGGGATGTTCCGTTCTCCCCTCTCAACACCCTTGCAGGTAGGTTAGGCTGAATGGGTTCTTAGTGCAGAGAGTGCGCCCAGTTCTCTCTCACTCTGGGCTGCTCTGATGCATCCATCCAATTCTGAGGAGGAGATGGAGGAGTGAGAGGGGAGGAAGAGTTGACTGATTCAAGGTTACCTAGTGAAGGTACTCATGCAGATAGTGAGAATCCGCCCACCTTGGAAAGGATGGAAGGTTTTTCTGCATGGGAACAGAAGCCGATGCAAGAAGAGCTCCTTGACCTGCTCAGGTGAGAAGCAAGCTGCCCAATTGCAAGGTCTTAGGTGTACCCACCGTCTAGCCCCCAAGCAGCAAGCACCAGTCTTTGGATGGAATCAGAAGCTTTTCTGAAAGGGAGAGACAGAAGTTCGGTTTGGATTCAGCGTTTGACATGGGCAGATGCTTCTCCCACAACTCTAGCAGAAGGGTTCTTTGATTTATATAGTTTGATTTGACCAGAGGAGTTTCAGTGAAAGAACTAGGCTTCCAGGATTTCATGTTGAGTTGGATAAGAGGGAAGAGATCAATCAATTCATGACACTTCCAATATGTTAAACTACTGTGGCTTCAAAGTCAGGATGGTTTAACACATGGGTCCTCAAACTAAGGCCCGTGAGCGGGATGCGGCCCTCCATGCCCATTTAACTGACCCGCCCCACAGGTTTGCACTTGCAAAGCTCAGGCTTGCTCGCGAGGAGGTCATTTTGGACTCGATTGGAGAAAACTATCTCCTCGTGAGCAAGCCGGCACCTTGCACCGTGCGTGCGCGCACCCTGCCCCCTCGCCAGCCCATGTCCCCCCACCGGCACTGCCTTGGCGGCCCACACCCACCACTGGCACCTGTCAACTGGCCCCCTTTACAAAAGTTTGAGGACCCCTGGTTTAACATGTTGTCTGAACCCAGTGCCCCTCTGCTATGGGGTAGCTTCTTCGTTTGTCCTGGCTTGTTGAAGGCTGTTATGAGAAACTGACTCCAATTTCTTTACATTGTGGGAATGTAGCATCTTGCATAGCAAACACCGTGGACTTTTTCTTAAAGTCTCACCACAGGGCACCACCTACCTTTTTCTCCAGGCCGGCCAACAGTGCGGTTGTCTCCTTGGCATTTGGGCGCTACATCCTGGAGCCGTTCTTTACCCCCTGCCCAGCTCCGCTTCCAGCTGTGAAGCTCGTGGCTCTGCTTGGTTACTGTGAGTTCCAACAAGGTGCTCCCTCAGTTTCCGCCATGTTGCGGTCCTGCCAAAGCGAAATGCATGTGGGGGGTTTTGTTGAATCTCAATTCTTGAAGCCCCCAGTGAAATGAGCAAGGCCGCATCCTGGAGATGACTAAGCACCTTCCTCTCTTTGCAATCCAGATATCGTCCTCATCTTGAACTCTTGGAGTGTCAGCTGGAGTGCCAGGCTACAGACCATCTTGTCCATCATCAAACTAGCTGCTCTTGCTCTCATTATTGTCCCTGGGATGATGCTTTTAGCCCAAGGTATTCTATATCAGTATTTGATTAAATAATATAAACTTTCAAATATGAAAAGCAATGGCTGCTGTGTTGACTTTGAGCTTGTTGACATGAGGCATTTATTGTCTACCTATCACTCATCGTGGTTTATCAGTTCTTTCGACAACATTTTGACCCTCCAGTTTCAATTCTGTTTGCAAACGACACTTTCAGCAAGTTATTTTTTCGGAGCAGGGGAAATGGTATATTATTCATTGTGGCGAAAGAAAACACTTGTGAATTTGTGTTATTCTGATATACTATAGTGCCATCTGGAGGTTATGTAGTGGAAAAGCAGGAAAGGAAATGCTCCTAATTTAGTGCTTGAACATAAATGCAGTGAATTAACAGCCTTATAGAGAAAAGAAAGCAAAATTGTAAAGTATATATACTACTTTTATTAAGCCAATTATAAGAACAAAAATTATGCAGGCTTTTGGGATCTTCAGATCACTTTATCATACAAGATGTTTTATAAGGTAAAGAGGTGAGGTGGGAGTCACTCAGTGTGGATGTTCAGAGTCCCACAATGCAATGCTTGGGGGGTGGGGTCTACTCTCTCTCACACACAGTCTCTTTCTCACACATACTCATTCACTCACATACACACTCACTCACACACTCACATAAACACACTTGCTTTTTATAACCTCTGACCTAATGAAGAGATCTGAAGATTTCCAAAGCCTGCACGTTGTTGTTAATGTACAGTTGGCCTCCCGATACAGGAATTAGGGTGATCTGGGCCTTGGCATCATAGGAAAAGTTTCTGCTTCTGCTATACCTTCACTTTTCAACATTGTTTTCCTTTAGGCCATACAGAAAATTTCCAGGACGCTTTCAGTGACCGGATGCTCGTCTTGGATAAGTTGCCTTTAGCTTTTTATGCTGGGATGTTTGCCTATTCGGGATGGTATGCAGTGTTAACATTTCCATTTTATAGCACCCAATTGTGTTCTCCCAGTATCACTGGAATCCATCGCTGACCATTTCTGTGCTTTATCTCCACCCACAATGCAGGTTTCAAACGAGTTTTGTGCGAGAAGAGCTAGTAAAACCAGAACGGTGAGTCTTGGAGAAGGACCCAGTGGCTCCACAAGCTAGCAGGGGCAGAAGAAATCGGGTAGCTCAGAGGCCTACAGCAGAAGTGGAGAATCTGGAGTGCCTTCCAGATTTTTTATTTATTTATTTATTAAAACATTTCTATGCCACCCCTTGCCGAAGCCTCGGGGCTGCTCACAGCACAAATAAAATACAAAAATAACAATATAAAATTAACAATATAAAATTAACAATATAAAATAAATAACAATATAAAAGAAGTCGTCCTGGCCAGATAAATAAGCAAATATTGTTAACAATTAAAATGACGTTTAAATAAAAAGGTCTTCGCCTGGCACCGAAAAACAGATGTGGTTGGATTACAACTCCCTCATACCTGACCAATGGCGATGCCATCTGGAGCTGATCCTAACTGGGGGCTAAAGCAATCTAGAAGACTCCTGGTTCTCCACCGCAGCCCTTTGCCCAAGGGGAAAACTAAGGGGAGCCAGGGAATTGGTGCAGAAAAGCCAGTTGGTGTAGTGGCTGGAGACCCAGGTTCTAGTCCCTATGTGGCCATGAAGCTCAGTGAGTGACTTTGGGCCTATCACTTACTCTCAGCCTCACTTACCACACTGGACTGAGGTTAAACATGGGGAGGAGAACTATGTCGGCTGACTCAGGCTCCTCACAAGAGAACATGTGGGGTGTAAAATCAATACAATGTAATATTATTTGGGTGCATCGCATTGTGTGTGTGCGCATATGTGTGGGCATGTGCATGTAGCAGCCATTGCTGGAAGGCAGAAATACGCTGGATTGTTCCTCACTGAGCAGAGGCAGCGGAAGCTTGAGTTGCACCAAGGGGCTCTCTGCATGCCGAGCCCAGAGCGAGCGAGGGTGCAGCCCCATGGACAGCTCGGTCGAAAGCTCGATGGTCTGCACTGCCCCACGGACAGGCCTGCCCACTTTTCCTTCCAGCCTTATCAACCGAAGGATTAGAAGTCTGGGGCACGGTCCTATGCCTGTTTAGACAAAACAAGACCTACAGCTCAACATATCCGAGCCAGCTGTGTTGCTTGGCTGGGCCATGCTCAGAGCTGTAAGGTTCCTGTGTAAACATGCATAAGATTGCAACCTTATGCTTCTCCCTCACCTTTCAACTTAAAACATCTGGTCTGATTTCTTAACTTTTCTGTTGCTTGTACATCTTTTGCCCCATTTTCATAGTCTCAGGAAAGTTATCGCTCAGCTCTCTCTCATAGACCCACATGGCTGTGCTTATTGCTTCAATGGTATATGCAGAATTTGACTTACAAACTCTGAGTTACAAAGTCTGGGTTATGAATTGTGGATTGTCCATGGTTAATAAGCCATGGTTTGTTATCATGGCTGGGTTCAGACAACACAGTAATCCACATTTCAATAATCCAAGTTTCATACTCAACCCATGCTCAATCTCTTAAGTGTTGGTTGTGTTTTTTAAACCCTATGTCTGGAAGGCATGAAATGATGCATTAGATTAAAATGTGTTTCAGAGGGGTAACACTTGTACTCACAATGATCTCCTCTCCCTTCCTCCCCCTCCCCACTTTTTTTGCAGAAATATCCCTCTGGCTGTGATAGTGTCTGTGATCACTGTAATTGTGGGATACATGCTTACTAATGTTTCCTATTACACGGTACTGACAGCAGCAGAAGTCCTTGCCTCGCAGGCAGTAGCCGTTCCTCCCCCTCCCCACTTTTTTTTGCAGAAATATCCCTCTGGCTGTGATAGTGTCTGTGATCACTGTAATTGTGGGATACATGCTTACTAATGTTTCCTATTACACGGTACTGACAGCAGCAGAAGTCCTTGCCTCGCAGGCAGTAGCTGTGGTGAGCCAAAATTCTTATTCAGATCAGATAATTGTCTTTCCCCGAGAGGGTCCGATTTATAGGAGATGGAAAAGAGCTTCTAAGACAGTGGCACAGTTTTTAGCAAGTAGGAGCCCCAAGAGTATTCTCAGCATCATGAAATAGCCTGAATCTTCGTTCACAGGTAATGGTGTGGGGACTGGACCAGGTCCATCCTGAGACTCCAGTTGTGTTTTCCCTAACAAGGTTGTGTTCAGAATTCGAGCCCATCAGATCTGAGCCAAGTTGCCTTTTTTCCTCCCCAGAGTTTTGCACACAAAGCCTTCCGGAGCCTTATCTCTGTGGTCCCTGTCTTAGTTTCCTTGTCTTGCTTTGGAACCATGAATGGAGGAATCTTCACCTTTTCACGGTCAGTGGTTTGCTTCTTGCTGTGTGGTGTAGCGTGCGACCGGGACTCAGGTGACCTGGGTTCCGAGTGCCTGCTCAGCCATGGAGCCAACTGGGTAACTTTGGGCCAATCGCAGACTCTCAGCCCAACCTACCTCACAGGGTTGTTGTTGTTGTGGCGATACGAATGAGTGCAGCAGGAGGAGAACGATGTAAGCTGCTTTGAGTTCTTTCTAAGAAAAAAGCAGGATATAAATCTAATAAATACATAAGGGCTGACTGACAGCTCAGCTGCACATGAAATCCTGGAAGGCAGCTGTGGGCAAGTCGTGGCCTTCCCTTGGTGTATGGGAAGACAACAGTCCACATCCTTGTTTCCACGGAACATTAGGGGGGATGAACTGGAACAGAGAGGCGGTAGGAGAGAGGCAGCTTACCCCCACCCCAACTTAGCCCTTTCTTCCGGAAGCTCCTCATTCCCCAAGTTTGACCTCATGAACTTCGATCTGGAATGCGTGTGGTGAGGACAAGAGAAATGGCTTGGAGGAGCTTTAGGAAATGCACTGGAGTGGGGAGAAGTGAGCCCTCCCTGCTTCACACGCCCCTCAATAGGCTTTGCAGCAAACAGGCGCTCAGTCAGGGTTTTCCTAGAGGCACTCCATGTGTAACACTTACACTTGAATTTGTTTTATTTCTCACTATTTATTTATTTATTAAAACATTTCTATGCCGCCCCTTGCCAAGGCCTATTCAACACTCCAGAATCTGTCTAGATATGGAAAGACATAGAAAAGCTGTAAAAGAAGGAAGGAAGGAAGGAAGGAAGGAAGGAAGGAAGGAAGGAAGGAAGGAAGGGTCAAGTCTTCATACCTGAGGATGTCTGAAGGAACTTTTTCATGCAGTGGCCAAGCACATGGCCTTCCGTTCTTTGTGAGGTTCATCATTTGCCAATAGTCCACCATCTAGGAACCTTCATGTGTGGTCCCAGAATCCAAATCTCTCTTTGCAACACCACCATCTTGGCCAGTCATTCACTTGAAGGATTTTTCTTTCTCTATCAGTTCTTCTTCCACATACTGGCAGGACTGAGGAGACTATCTGGGTGCCAATGTTTTTTTTTATTTTCCTCCCTAGATCTTTGAAGTCTGATGCTATTTCAGAAAAGCTTCCCCTGGCAGTGTTGTCCCACATGGATGAGAAGGAAGGGATATTTGTCAGTGGGTTGTATGAGATGTGTGAATCTATTGGTTATATCATTAATCTTGGCTCCAGGGTGACAGCATATCCAGAGATTCTCTGAGTCGTTGCGGCACACATATTTTTCCATTCCGCACAGCAGGGATTCCCCCACAACGAACACTCTTCTCTTATTATTGTCGCAAGCTGTAACATTGCTCAGCTGGGTTGTCTTTTATCCTCTTGTTCAACATTTCTCAGTGTGTCATGAAGTTCACTCACAGCTGGTTGTTCACCCATTTTTCCTGTTAGTGGCTGAAAGTGGTTCAAAAGACCCTTCCGGGATTCTCTTCTCCTGCTTCATCCCGCTGTGGCATCTGTCATACTCTTAGCTCTTGCAGTTCCATCGCTCTGTCTAAAAATCTTCATCTTCTTTTATTCCTTGAGTGTGGACATTTGCTGCTCTAGTGCTCTCACTGTTTCCTCTAGCAGGGCTACTAGCTTGCCCTTCTAGCACATGTGGGCCAGGTTGACCTCAGGCAGGAAAACAAATACAGCACACAACGCACATCACCGCAACTGCAGAGTCTTCTTGGTCCTTTCTGCCCCCTTTTTGATTCTGGCTTGCTGGGCCTGTTATAGCGACCGGCGCTTCCCCCTGTCTTCACTGAAGGTTAACATCACTGTCCTACCAGCAAATGGGTGGGTGTTACAAGGAAGAAAACTAAGGGGGTAAATGGGTTTGGCTCTGCCTCTTCTTCCACTTCTACTCCGCCACCAACCTTCTGTTTGCTCTCTGTTTGCTCACTCTGGCTATTCGCTCCCTGGGAGCTTGGCTGGTTGTATCCCAGAGGCCCTAGACCAGCTGGGACAGCTTCCTCCAATCTGCTCAGCTAGGAGTCAGGAACCAGAAAAATCGATTCCTTGGTTTTTTGGTTTTTTTCACTGTTTGTTTCCCCGTCCTAGGACATTGTTTGTGGCTTCAAGGGAAGGTCAGTGGCCTCCCCTCTTCTCTATGATCCATATCCAGAGACATACACCCCTGCCTGCTGTCATGTTGATGGTAAGCCCTTGTTTCTGTATAGCATCCACATTTTATTCAGCAGCTCCTTTAGAGCAGCCTTCCCCAAGTAGGTGCCTTCCAGATGTGTGGGACTGCAACTCCCAGAATCCCACAGGAGGGCTCCCATTTGGGCAAGGGTAGTTTTGCAAGTCAATGTATTATAGCTTATATTTTGGTGGGGTGATGGTGGTTGTATTGACCTGGATTAGCTGAGGAATGGTAGCACACACTTCTCTTCATTAAATGAGGCTGTGATCCTATTAACACTTACCTGGTTGTAAGTTTATTGGGACTTACTTCTGAGTAGATAAGCACGCGATTGTGCCTTAAACACACCGAATAGAATTCAAACACAAAAGCTCAGTAGTGTAAAAACAACTTATGAATGGTTTATAAAACTTTATTAAAATAAAATAATATTTTATGCTGGCTTCTGGCTGATGGGGGTTGCAGTCCAACACATGCAGAGAGCAATGAGTCAGGGGAGGGCTGGGAATGGTCTACACCAGTGCTGGCGAACCTTTTAGAGACCAAATGTATGTATATCCTTGGCAGCACACTGAGTGGCCATGTGAAAGCTTGGCCACTCGGCGGCTAATGAGGCTAATGAGCGAAAGCGGGCCCATGATGTCATCACCTGGCGCCGCTACTCCTTTCCGAGCATGCGCATGGCCCCTCTGTGCGCTGTTATCCGATGCTCGGCTGCTGGGGCGATGCTGGGGCGACTTGGCTCGCGTGCCGACAGAGGGGGCTCTGTGTGCCCATTGTGGTATGCGTGCCATAGGTTCGCCACCACCAGCCTAGCCCTACCCTGGTGCACTCCCCTAGCCCTAATATAGGGGCAAAATACCATTGAAAATAGGATGGTTTTGAAAAAGCCTCCCTTGAGTAGCTCTTTCTGCACAGCTCATCATTTCTGCCCATTCTAAAAACATTCCAACCATCAGATTCCGACCAGGACACCTCATTTTTCTAACCCTAACCCTACCCTGATACACACCCCTAACCCTACAATAGGGCGAAAGTTCCATTGAAAAGAGGCCGATTTTGAAAAAGCCTTCCTTGAGTAGCCTTTTCTGCACAGCTCAACGTTTGTGCCCATTCTAAACACATTCCAGCCATCAAAAGCATACCAGGACACCTCGTTTTGCTAACCCTAACCCATTGATGGTGAACCTTTTAGAGACCGAGTGCCCAATCTACAACCCAAAACTCACTCATTTATTGCAAAGTGCCAACGTTGCATTAAAAGCTAAAAACTGAGGCTTTAGTTTAGAAAAAGCAACTCACAGCCCATCCAAGCAAATATATATATATCCTTGGCAATGCTCCGACTGGACATGTGAAAGCTCAGACAAGCTGCAGCTAATGAGTTGCGGCTTGTGGCATCATTGCCTGCCACCACTGCTCCTTTCTGAGCATGCGCATGGCCCCTGTGTGTGCTGTTATCCGATGCTCGGCTGCTGGGGCGATGCTGGGGCGACTTGGCTCCAACAGAGAGAGCGCTGTGTGCCCACTGCAGCACACGTGCCATAGGTTTGCCACCACTGATCTACACTGCCCATCAAATTATGGATGATGACTTGTAATTACTTCTGCCTGGTTTATTTCCTAAAACATGATGTCAGGTGTTATGGCAAAAGTGAAGAGGAAGTAAAACCATGAACAGATCAAGGAACAGAGTGGGTTAGAAGGGGCTCCCGGGTCATCTAGTCTCACCCCCAGCTCCAGCCAGCTCCGCTCATGAGTAGATGTTGCTCCAAATAATGCATCAGCCACAGGCTTCTTCCACTGGGTGACCTTCGGCTGTGTTGCACTGCAGCTGCCAGTGTTCCTAGCTAGCACGGCCGTTGGCTGGGGATGACTGGACTTCTAGTCCAACATGTTTGAAGGCACCAGGCTAAGGAGTGCTTTGCAAGACGCAATAAAATAGAGGATTTATACTTCTTGGAAAATTCTTGTAGAAGAAACATGGGTCTTTTCCAACTCTTTTTTAAGGTTTCGATCAGAGGAGGGTCTCAAAGGGTGATTATAGTGTAGTGGAAAAAGCGGTCTGTCAGCTGGAATATGTGGGACTGCATCATGAAGCAATTTCATTGTTGCATCCTTCAGTTCCCTTTGGTCACAGCCATGATTTGCGTGGGGGATCTCTACCACCTACTGAACTTTTTCAGCTTCTCCCGGTGGCTCTTCATAGGGCTAGCCACCCTTGGGCTTATCGTTCACCGCTGTCGTCATCCTGAGATGAGGAGCCCATTCCAGGTAAGGGCTTGTTAGTGTGATTTCTCCCATGATGGGCACTATTTCTTCCTTTGTCTCTGGACCCATTTCTGCATGCTGGTCATTAAGAACAGTTCTGAAGAGCTGCACTATGAGCCAAGCGTGTTAACTTGGGGCGTTGGGTGGAGGAAGGCTGAACTGAGGCAGCCGTTTGGAATGCTCACCCTGGTACAGGTACCGTTGCAAGCCAGGCTGCCTTTGATTATGGTGAGTGGCAGGTGTGCATGCATGTGGATATGTGCAGTTACTGCCCCCTTGTGGTCACAGACCACAATACCCAATTTCCAAGCATTTAAAACTTTAGAAACATTCTTGCTTGGATCACCCACCCAGCCTTTTCTTCTTAAGGCTTTTGTATAGATTTAGTAGGGTGAGTGTTTCCAGATGAGACTTATAGAACCATCAGCATACCTCATTTACTGAATTTAATGTGTGTCCAGATGTTATTGTTTTCTCCCACTTGTATCTTCCCACTTCTTCTGTTATTTTTCTTAATATGAAAAATCTGGTAAGGTAAAAAGGAAAGAGAGGAGAGGGGAAGGAGACCCCACTTGCCCAGAACCAGCCACCTAAGCGTTCTGCAGGGCAGCAAGAGTGCAGAAGTGACAAGGAGTGTGAGCAGAGTCCAAAATTCAGGCAGTTGTGCTGATTGGCATCATCCTTTTGGTTCACTTCCACCTGGAACAGGTCTTCTAAAAAGCCGGTGGCTCTTAATTGCCCATTCTAGGCCCAGCCTCCACAAATATTTGCTTTTCAGCAAGGAACCATATAGTACTGCTGGGAAAATCCATTCCTCTCTCCCAGCTACTCTGGGGTTTGTAGGCATGCTTGGAAGGAAGAGTGGGTGTCAGATGGAGCCAATATTCCTGCTGATCAAAAGGTGTCAGTGCCTGAGCCCTGAGCCCTGACTCCGCTACACCACTGCATCCAGCTATGACCTGTGTAATCTGGCTCTCCCCTCTGTCTAGGTTCCTCTCTTCATTCCAGTTTCCTTTACGATCATCTGCCTTTTCACTGTGGGGATGTCTTTCTACTCAGACCCGATCAACATCAGCATCGGATGTGCCATTGTTTTAAGTGGCTTTCCAGTTTACTATTTGCTCTTCAATGGGTCAATACCAAATTGTTGCCGTACCACATTCTGTGAGTAGAATTTGGATAATTTTGGTGTTTGGATCCAGCACAGTATCCTTGAAATCCCTGCATAGCTAAAGGAACTCTGGGTGTTGAAATCCCAACCATTAAGACAGCATCGAGGAAGGCAGCGGTGCAGGCTGCGGGGGTGGGGGGGGTCCAGGGGAAAGGGGTGCTGCCATGTTGGGTTGGAGTTGGCCCCTGGGTCTGAGCTTCTGCACTCCTGCTTCAGTGTTCGTTTGAGTCAAACGCAATGTATAAATCCAAAGTAGCCAATGAATGGTTCTTGGTCTGGGTCCAGTCCTTGTCCCCAGTTTGATCTGTAAGGTGCAAAGATTATTCTTTCTCTCCCTTTCTCTGTATGTATGTGTGCATGCATGTGAGAGAGAGAGAGAGAGAGACAGAGATCGAACACTTTAATGCTAATATTGCTCTTTAAAAAAAATGGAATGTGATGTTGAACCTTTCATATAACTGCTCCCTGACTATGAAATGCTTGCTGTTTGGGCTGACTTCGTATAGAGCTCAGATCTCAGCTCTACAGGAAAATCAACAGTAGGAGCAGCAGTTTAACAGCCTTATGCAGAAAAGTTCAAGAGCTCACTCAGTGCTGCTATTGGGACTTTTTTCCCTTGCTTTTTAAAAGATGTGACCCCCCCCCCCCCCACTCCCGGAGTGCTCTGGTCCTGATTGGAATTGGGACTGTGTATGTTTGCACAGGAGGAAAGGAATCTAGCATGTGTCACTTCACCATCCGGAATTAGAAAAACACTTAGTTTGTCCCTGAGACTTTGGAGAGGCATTTCAACTGTTTAGAAGAAAGAAGGATGGTATGAAAACTAGGGAACATTCAAACAAGCAGATATGGGGGCTGGGAAGCAGCCGGGCCAAGGGCAAGGGGGAATGACCATCCAGCAAACTTCTGAAGGCTGGATTGGCCTGAGATTCAGTGCTCCTGTATCAACACAAGTATAAACACAATACTCTAAAACTGAGCAGCAGGGATGCATAAAGCTGTGGATGAAGGCAAGCAAGTAATACTCGTTTTACAGGTGAGGGCCAGTGAATTCAACAGATACACAATTAACACAAGACTAGCTATGGTAGACCTCTTCTAAGATTTAATTTATGGGCAATTTTATTTATTTTATTTAATATATTTTTACCCCGTCTTATATGAAAATTGTCCTAGGATGGCTTACAATAATTAAAACAATAAATAAACAAAGCAATAAATGAACAACATTCAGAGCACCAACAAAAACAAAATGCAACTGTTGATATTAGTTTTACTTGTGGCTGTTAAGGAAGGTCTTGTTGATCCATTGCAAAGCCCCAGAGGTCAACCAGAAGATCTGAGTAGACCTTCTCCTGGCCATGTTTTCACACTCTGTAGGCTTTTAACCACTGGGGGTGTGGGGACACAGGATTCTTTTCAAAGGACAGCTTTATGGTTTGTGTTTTTGCCCTCTGTCAATACCACTAAATAGTATAATTGATACCATATGAACTCGTTCTTATTTGCGCTTGTGTCTTTGTCTTTCTGCAGATTATCTTACCTTGAAGCTTCAGATTCTCTTGAAGGTGGTGCAGCAAGAGATCAGGACTTACTGAGGAGCACAACACGGGGAGAGCGCTCCCTTAGCCCGAAGCTCCGATTTTGCAAGGATTTGATGCTTAGCTTACATTTAATGTCACACTTAGGACACCACTGCGTTGGAGCTGTCTGCTTCCAGTGTGATGCTTCAACACTGAATGGACAGCACAGGCAACACAAAGGGAAGCTTGTGCCGAGTCACACCTTGGCCTGTACTAGGACTTAGCACCTACCAGTTCAGCCCCAACACCGCCACGCAGGGGGACCTGGACGCATCCAGTCCCTGAAGCAAGACTCATACAGATGCATCTGCATCCATCCTTAAACACAGGCTATGGAAAGTCAATCATTATTTGTACATTTGAAGCAAAGCTGTTATTAGCCATGGCGTGCAGGCTCATTTTTAAAATTTGTTTGACCTTAGAGGAATGGCTGTTCTTTGCCAGTGATGGTTTTGATGTGCTCCAGGCTGTGCCCTAGAAAAGCCAAACAAAGCCCTTAAAAGACATGTGTGCATTTCGGTGTGATTGTCATGAACACTGGATGGTGCCATGATGAGGTCCCCTACAACCCGAACCCCCACAAATGTCCAGTAATTTTGAAGGATTTGATTTTTTAAAAATATCCTTTGTGTGTGAAATAATGGATGAGTATTTATCAACGTGATCCTGCAACTTTTACAGTATCAGTCTAGGGCAAACATTTCCTTTGGGTGAAATTGACTACACCAGAGGTAGCTTTGCAGCACGGTCCAGCCAATTTCATTCCCCCTTTGAGGTTCGTGGTGCTGCAGAATATTTGGAGGGCTGTCCAAGTCTGTGGAACTGCAGAATATTTGGAGTAAATTTGGGATGTATTGGTCCCGTGACCTGAACCAGTGGGTTCAAGTTACAGAACAAAAAAGTGGCATTTAGACTGAAGAACAGGATGTACTTTTCAATGGTACGAACTGTTAGGCAGTAGAATGGACTGCCCCTGAAGGTAGAAGACTCCTCTTCATTAGAGATTTCTAAGAGTAGACTGGAAGGCCACCCACCAACAGTAGTGTAGTAGTAGTTTTCCTGAACTTGCAAGAAGCTCAACTATAGATGCCCTTTTGGATTTCTATATAGCCAAAGTGGCTATAATCTAGCAAAACAATGTAAACTCAAAAAGGGGTAACAGGTGCAGAGATCTGTTCTATCTGCAGAAGTAATCCTTATTCCAATAGTGGAACTGTCTTCTCTGAATGCTTTGTAAGCTGAGCACAGTGTAATTCAAATATATAGATTAAATTCTGACAGTAGCAATCATTCAGCAACATGATGCAACTTGAGGGCCATGAACGGAATCCATAGGCCCATTCCCTTCTATGCTGGGCTCCAGGAAAGCTCTAAAGACCCACCTGTTTTCTCTGGCCTTCCCACAGTGTTTTGGGTTGCTGCTTGTATTGGACATTTCTTTTTGTATTGATTTTATTGGTAACCTCTGCATTTTATTGATGTTTATTGAATATGTACTTACTGATTTTTATTACCTCCAGTTTGTATGGTTTTTATCATGGATGCTACCTAGAGAGGGTTCCACCCTGACTGTAGTCTAAAGTAATTGTAAATAAATTTTTAAAAAATGAAACAGAGGAGAGAAATAGAATGTGCTGTTGCATGTTGTTTTCAGCAAGCATCTCTGCGCTTTAAAATATTATTGTAGGTGTGCGATCTCTCCATCCCCCACCCCATTTTATAAATTCCATTGTGTTCAGAGAGGGGAGGTTAATTTTTCCTCTTCCACCGCTCTTCTAATCAATCACCCTGTTGCTGTGCTCGTTGGTAGCCCTAGCAGGGAAGCCTCCACTGAGGGTGCGGGAAGGTTTCCCTCTTGGGGCTGCCTTTTTGAACATCAGCACCTCCCTAGATCCGGAAGCCACACTTATACAACAATGCCATTACAGGAGAAGACAGATGAGGTGGTGGCAGGGTTTGTGTCTTAGCATGTAACACACTGTACCAGGCTAAAATGTGGTGCTTACACCCCAAAGAGACTTGAATCTTGGAGCCCAGCTGGGGAAGCCCATGCTAGCTCGTCCTAATTTTATATTAATCCAGTTTTTGAAGTTTTATTTCAGTTGAAAGATTGTAAAATCTTGAGGTTAGTTTTCGTTATGAACATAATCAAAAAGTAATCAAAATTCTTATCTTCCTTCCATTCTCACCTTCTTGTGAGTTCCCCCCTCCACCTTGTCCAAGCCAAAAATACTTGTCCTTGTGAAAAGGGGAAGATGTAACAACTGGCAGAGGGCAGGCCCTTCCAGGAAGAAAAGGCTCCACAAGAGATCATTTCTGGCCAGGAATCCTTCAACCTCTAGCCAGTTCAGTGCTGCCTAGACTTGGCGGGGTGGACGGCGGGTCATCGGAGGCAGAGCAAAACCGGGGGAATGATGTGCTCAAAGCAACACAGACACCTTTCTTAAACCACAGCAAAGGATGGCAAATGGAAGACTGCTGGCTTTTAGGTGGCTAAGGTGTCAGTTCTGGGAATACAGATAGAGGACAGCAAATCAGGAATACTTAGGAGATGGCATGGCTTCTCTCCATTACTCCTGGAATTGTCATCCAGCAAGTTTGGGTTACATCCTCTGCTAGAGATCAGGTGACTCTCCCCTCCATGATTTGAACCATGATTCTCCAGAGAGAGGAACCTGCTTCACTCTTGCTGTAGATGCCTCATTTAAGAACTGGCAGCTCTTGGGGGGGGGGGGGGGGGAGCCACCCTTTGTAACGTTGGTAATGTTTGCATGATTCCTGCGATTAAGTGGGCAGTCCCTGCTCCAAGTGAGACGGGAAAAGGTTAACGTGCATGTGTTTGAGTCAGAGACAGCTGACTATCCCAGTTAATTATCCAGCAGAAAAGATATGCAAGAGGAGGTGGAGATTTTAACTCAGAAGAGCACGGAGTAGTTAGATAGGAAGTAGTTCAGGGTGAAGTGAAGATTTGCTGGATTCTTTTTTCTATTCCTCCGTAAAGTTTTGTCTCATGGAGAACAAAACAAGACAGGATTTTAATTAGGATTTCTTTGTTGAGAACTTTTTTTTCCACTTCTGTAGATTCTTCTCATTCTTAACCATCCCTCTGTCTCAAATCATACCCAACCGGGACTCAGCTGGTTGGTTTTATGGGCTATGTGTAAGGCTTAATAGCAACAGAATTATTTCACGCAAGAGGAAGAAATCCCCCATGCTATTTTCATATGATAATCGCTGAGGAATTCTCTAAAAAGTAGCACAGGTGAGTGAATAAAATGGAACTGTCTTTTCTTTTACAACATTTGTTGACACCTGGATCTTGCTTTGCTGATGAGAGATACTGGAGAGAAAATCTGGGGTGTCTGTATGGAAATCATATGCTGTTTTCTCTATTATTTGATGGGTGTCTGCAATTTCAAAGTTGCTTCTTGGTTGGACATTCACCACCTCCTTCCCAAAGGTTATTTCCAAGAGAGTTGGAGAGCTGAATGGGTGAAGGGCTATAGAAATATGGCTGTTGGGTGTTTGGCTACGTTCCGGTGCAGGTGATGTGCAGATTAACCTCACTGGATGTTTCCTCATAAGAAGCTGCCTTCAGAGAGTGGTCCCTCTGATCTAATGTTGTGCCGATGTGCCAGTATTTCCAAGAGGAACCTTTCCCAGTCCTACCTGGAAGTAACCGAGCTAGAACCTGGGACTAGATGATGCAAAGAGGGTACTCCACCCCAGGCAGAAGCTCTCCCCTCTTTGCTCAGCTCTCCTCTCCAGCTGTGTTCGGGGAGTGCTCACCAAAAGCACCAGTCCTCCTCAGGGGATGTGCATGTCAGGACTTGTTAGCAGAACAGGGGATGTGCAGCTCTCCGAAGGCCTTTGAACACAGGCCTGCAGCAGGGTCTCTGCTGGGGGAGCAGGGGAGGGCTGGGGCTGTGTCACACTCTGTCTCACTCTGCTGGGATTCAGCTGGGGGTCCCTGCTTCCCCGAGACCCAATTAGCACAGACTTAGTTGGGTTTTTCCAAAAGTGCCCATGCTCACTGTGGCTCCCTTCTGTGTGTGCCTACAGTCCACCTTCTTGTTCTGAGGCCAGTTAGGGATGGCCATCTTTGCTATGCCCACCACTTGGTTAGGCCAACAGTACCCCTAACTGTTATGTGGGCCTTTGAAAGAATCCCGGCTTCTGAATCTGGGGAGAGGAAAGTATGGCCTTCTAGATGTTGCTAGGCTGCAACTCCCATCAGCCCCAGTCTGCATTGCCAATGGTAAGGGAGGATAGGGCTGTATTCCAAGCTCTGGTGATCCACACATTCCAGAGGGTGCTTAAACTCTACTCAAATATATACTGCATCTAAGTGAGATCTGCAAACAGTGTAGATGACTCTCTCTTCTGCATTTCAGCCCCTCCATTTCCATTCTCTGCCCCAAACATTGTCCCTGCCTTGCAACACTCAGTTGGCGTTCTGGCCGCTGAGCAGGCCACACCCCCACTGGGCCCTTTGAGGGGTTCTCCTTTTAGTGGCTCCCACCACAGAGAGAGAGAGAGAGAGAGAGAGAGAGAGAGAGAGAGAGAGAGAGAGTTCCAAAGTTCCCACAAGCCTGCTGTTACTTCCCATGTTTGCGTGTGTGTGTGGGGTGTTATTTTGGCTGTATACACAACCCACTGGAATACCTCTCTGAACTTTGGTGTTACATCCTTTTGCTTTCTGCTGTAGAGCAGAATATTCTGCCTTGAAAAGCAAACTTGGTTACTAAGTGGTCCCCACTTGAAGCCATTTGCAAAGCAAGGTTGTTAGTGAGGATTTAGCAGAAACTGAAAGCTGTTTGAGAAAGAGGCAAAGTCTGAAAGTGCTTGCTGCAAAGGGAGCAAAGGCCTTTAATCCATGACTGAACCGTCTGAGGCAGGCATATTTTCCTGGACTGCGTACATTTCCTAGAACCTTAATGTATGCTGATACACGCAAAGCAAGTTTAAAATCGAAACACTTCATTACAACAACAAAACAAAGGATGGTTCTTTGTCTCTCCTCCCTGGTTGATAGGATTGGATCCAGGCTTAGAGATATTTGGAGGTTATTCACTGAAATGAATGGAACTTGTTTGTTGTACAGAAGTCCTGATTTCAATGGGTCTGCTTTAAGTAAAACCAAGTCTAGATCCAAACCATTGCTTGGGTTCAGACAATATAATAATCTGAGTATAGATTGAATGCTGAACTGTGGGATATTGTTGAAAATATGGGTTATCGTGTTGTCTGAACCCAGCTAAGATAACAAACTATGGTGAGTAGCCCGCAGTGCAGAACCCAACAACAAACCAGGGCTTTTCTTCATGAGTTGTTCATGTTTAGCAAGACATGGCTTGCCAGCACTGCTGGGTTCAGACCATATGATAAGTCATATTTGAACAATAACCCTAGTTCAATCGCAAGCCACACCCAGCCCTTGAGTGTGGATTGCTGTGTTCTTAAACCCAGTCATTGTCCCACAGTTGGCATTCCTTGGGTTTGGTCATGCCAAGCCCTTGTTCTTCTGTTTGGTGCTCAGTTATCCCACCTGGATTAAAACCAAGTAAAAGGGGTGCTTTCCAAACTCTAAACACAGCAGATTGGGGTGCTTGATGTCTATGGAACAGATAGGAAAAGACATCCGTGGCCTCCCATCCCTTCCATAGCATCCACAATTGTTCCAAATGCTATTTGAAATGGTCTGAAGAAGGTAATGACACTTTGCAAGAA
The DNA here is from genome assembly GCF_004798865.1 of Varanus komodoensis. NCBI lineage: Eukaryota > Metazoa > Chordata > Lepidosauria > Squamata > Varanidae > Varanus > Varanus komodoensis. Next base: position 8,067,884 of record NW_025335922.1, on the reverse strand, counting down.
AGTTTGTAGATCTGGTTTTGTTTTGTTTAGAATTTGTCCATTGAGGTTGCCCTCTAACCAAAGAAATGGGCTGCACTTGCCTCTGTGCCTTTAGTGGGCACTTTTATTGCTTAAATCAGCAGCTGACACTGACAATAACGCAGAGATTAACATCACTTCCGAAAGGCACAAACTAACATTACTTCCTACTTCCTATTATCAATATTACATTACATTTATACCCTGCCTTTCTTCCTTTGAAAGGAGCCCAAAGCAGATTTCAAGGTTCTCCTCTTCTCCATGTTATCCTGACAACAACAGCCCTGTGAGGTAGGTTGGACTGAGAGTCTGTGATTGGCCCAGAATCATCCAGTGAGCTTCATGGCTGAATGGGAATGAGAACCTAGATCTGCCAAGCCCCAGCCCCTGAACCAGAACGCCACTTTCCTGGCTGGAAGGCGTGGGGCTTTTTCCCTGTGTAAACGTGTGCAGAACTGAACCTGGAGTGAATGGATGTTAAAGGAGAGTTCCACAGCCAGCAAATTATCTTTCATGTCCTGTCACCTTTTTCTCAGTCTTTTCTACTCAGATGATACAAAGATTGGCTTCATGATGCATTTTAAGTAGACAATTTTCTCCTTGTCTATATGAGGCAGTCTTCTGTCTGGAATATTTCTAAACTTCGTCTTCTTGCCCAATAAAAATCCAAGTTTGAGGCAGGAGTTCGCACAATAAAAGACTCCTTTGCAGGCATCCATAAAAATCATACATATTCAAGGCCACCAAAATTGCTGAACAAGCTGGGCATGTCCTTACTGCAAGAACTCCTTTTTGTCTCCAGAGAAAAGAGTCCTTTGTATGTGATCATTTCCTTGGAGAGACGCCCTTGAGACCGCATTTGCTATGACAGCGGAGGAGCTCTCACCCTGCAATTGGGACGTGGCTGCTGCATCCCTGAACGTGCCATCCATAATCTTCTCGCAGTTTCTCCAGCTCTGCAACCTCAGCTTTACGGGAACAAAATTGTTCCTTGAGGGCCAGGAGCTCAATGCACCAAGCACTCACCCATGTTGTCTGTCTAACAGTTAGATAGTCAAACAGGAGCAATGTATAGAACCCCCACACCTCTTCTGGCTTTTTGTCTTCCTGGGATTGTACTGGAAAGATGTCCCTGACAAAACCAGTTATTTACTAGCAGCAGGTAGTAAGGAGGGAAGGACCAATGGCCCTGAGTTCCTTGCCTGTTGCTGAACTCTCACAAGGACCTAGTTCATATCCTGGGTGAATGCCTTTGTGCCTTGTTGCATGCTCCCTGCAGCTGCTCCTCACTCTTGCTCACTTCGGAGCCTGCAGTGAGTCTCTTCCTGCTGCTCTGAGGCCAGCTGAGCATGACAGCCTTGGCCTCGTTCCTGCATGTAACACGCCACTCATGTGCTGGCACATCTATCTGTCTCTTCTCACCCAAGTTGCTTTCTTACCTTAAAAAGTCATCCATGGAGAGAAGCCATAACTCAGTGGGTGGAGCACCTGTGCTGCATGCCAAAGGTGCCAGGTACTTCCCTGGAGTCTTCAGTTAAAGAATAATCAGGTGTGACACTGAGACCCTGGAGAACAAGCACACAGGACTTCAGCCTTGGGGGCCAGATCTGTCCCTCCCGGGGTTGCAGTCTGGGTTTTCCAGGAGGCCCTATGCTCTTTTGCCCTGCGCACTGATGGTTTGGCAGTTTCTTGACTTTCTGCACATTCTAAAAAGTTGTACTGCCTTTTTGAAGGTTCAGTTACTGGCAGTAAGAGCTTTAAAATCATGCGGGCTGCTATTTCTGGTGGGCTCAATCCCTTCCCCTTTCCCCTTCAGTCTGGACTACCACTGGAGTGCTGCCCTGAGTGCTTCTCCTAAAAGGGATTTGGCTTTTGAACTGGAAAAGAGGCTCTGCTCCCCACCTGCAGAACTTCTGCTGCCAATCAGAGTCAAAACCATTCCTGGCTGGGGGACAAACAGTCTGATCCGGCATAAGGCCGTTTCCTATGTAACGGAGCTGGCCAGCCTATGCTAGATGAAAATGGATACGCAGGTGAAAATGTCTTTCCTGGGTTAAGCTTGAACTGATGGTCCCCTGTGCCCACCGCCGCATCTCTTCCATGTGTTGCTGACATTCAGGATTTCGTCGGTGGATGGCTGGAGCCTGAACACCTGCGTGGCCCTCCCTGCACACCAGCAGCCATGCTTTTTGATTCCATTGTTCGAATAGAATTTATCTGGTATTGGCTGGATGAAAATGGCAAATGGATTGAGTATGGCAAAAAGGTAAGCTATCATTCTATTATGGTTCAGCCATGAGCTGATGAACCATCTCCACTTGGGTATCGCCATCGGGTGTTTCATTTCCAACAGCTGTCCTGGAGAAAAGGGCATGAACTTATTTTCTGTCCCACGCAAATGCAGCTCTAAGTTTTGGGCAAAAGTTCATGCAAGTTTAGATTGAACTAAGTCCTACAACTCCCGTCCCAACCAGCCAGCCATGTTGTTTGAGGAGGATGCTGGGAGTTGTTGGACTTATTTTTGCCTAGACATGAATATGATAGCACCCCTAATGGCCTTAATTTGCAAGAAGGTCGCTTTTGATTGAGCACTGCAATCTTCATGGTGGGCGAAGAGGGCTGGTGGGCTCTCCTTTGCTGGAGGTCCTCAAGTTGGACCCCCATTTCTGGGGACTCCATAACTCTGGATTTCTTGCTTCATGCAGAGGGCTGAACTACAAGGCCCTTTCAAGTTCTGATTATCATTCTTCTGTTTGAAGAATACAGCATATGAGGCATAGCAAACAAAGGAGTGAAATGTAAACATTTATATTTGGTATGTCATTTTTGCTAACATGAGGTTACTTCATACAACACTCTTCACACAACCAGTTATAATCTGAGGAAATCCTCAATGACTTGGCCATGTGATGAAGCAGTGAGAGGGTGGGAATGTTGTTTAGTTTGCTTTTTGTTACCTGAGATTTGAAACTTCTCCAGTTTGCTGATGGGCCAACAGCAGGCGCCAGTGAGGAGACAGCAGGTGTGACTGCATTGAGCCAATCCCAGCGTTACCCTGCCTCCAGTGAAGGTAGGTGGCATCCAGCCACAGCACAGGATGCCCCCCTGCCTCAGCCGGGAGGTCACATGGTGCTGTGTCTCCACATCTCTCCCACCACTTAACTGATCAGGCAAGCTGCAGGGCCTCTTCACAATTCCTCACTTTGGAAAGGACCTTCCAGTGCAGCATTCAGGTCTGGGCACCGCTCCAGAGATGGTGCTTGCAAGATCTCTGGAGAAGCTGCCTGCCTGGGCACTCAGTCTTGGAGAAGTCCCTGCACAGGAGACTGGCAAGGGCTTTTGGTTGCTTTGTTCAGCTGGTGTGGCTCCCCAGAAAGGCTGTCCACCTACTAGAATGGTCATTTTGGGAGAGCCCTCAAACTGGGAAGATGGATGAGCAGGCCGCCTATCCAGAGAGCTCACCCACCTGACCTCTTCCTTTGGGAAATGGCTCAGGACGTTGGCCAGGGAGCTGCTTCTCCAAGGAGTCCTGCTTGCTAGCCACTCTCCCGCTGTGTCTTTTGCCATGGGGAGCCCATGCAGTGGTGGCAGAAGTTCCTGCAAAGGCTGGCCGCCCCTGGCCGCACCCCCAGTGAGAACATGCCTTCCCTTGCTGATCATGGGTTTCTTAAGGTCATAAGAAATCCATGGACCCCACATTACAGGAAACATAGCCAGGTTGGAATCGGTGCCATGTAGGGTCACAAGGATGGTGACTGGACTGCAGGGGAAGCCATATAAGGCAAGACCGAGGGAACTGGCTCTTTTCAGCCTGGAGAAGAGGAGATTCCGAGGGGATCTGTTGGCAACATACAGGTACATGAGGGGGTGTCACACAGAGGTGGGTTGAGATCTGTTCTCCCCAACAGAGATGGGCAGGGTGTGTTCCAGTGGAGCAAGGCTCAGGGAACCGGGGTTCAGTTTGGATGCCAGGAAGCACTTCCTGATGGTTAGGACTCCTAGAGTATGGAATGGGCTTCCATGGGAGGTGGTTGCAGCCCCATTGGTGAGGGTGTTCAAGGATAGACTGAACATGCACACAGTAAGCATGTCATGAGTGGAGCCAGCTGGAGCCAGGGGTCAGACTAGATGGCCCGGGAGGCCCCTTCTGACTCACTCTGTTTCTATGTTTCTACAAAAAGAACGCTACAGGGTCAGACCAAAGGTCTAGCAAAGTCAACATAAACAGATCCTTTGCACCCCCTGACAGTGAAAAGTCATATTTCAACGCAGGAGCAGCTCCCACAATCCTTGTCTGTGCTGGCTGGGGCTCATGGGAGTTGTAGTACCACATTGATTAGCCTTGACCAAAAGGGTGGAAGGTTGGATGAAGAAGATCCAAATGTGGCAACATGAGAGTTTACAGTTTGAAGTTTGCGAAGACAGTGCAACACCTAGAAAGTCAAAACCAAACCAATTGGCCATCTCTCTCTCCCTCCCTCTCTCTCTTTGTGTTCTGCCTCCCTAGCATTCCGAGCATCGGGCTGCAACAGTATCATCACCTGACCTGGAGTCTGCTTTTCTAGCTGACTCCAAAGGTGTTGTGTTTTTTCAAGCCGGCACTCAGCTGTATGAACTAAACTTCCAAGGTAATGTGTGGAGTGCTATTGCTGCTATTTAATATGGATATCATAATCAAACTGTCAGATATGAAATATATCCAAGCAAAGAGACAGAAATGTGTGCAAGCAGACAGACAAATGCCTACACATCTGGCTTGGAACCACAAGTCCTGTTGCAGTGCCTCTTCCAGCCACAGTCTCCCCCAACACGGTGCTTAGCCTCTGGGTCTTGCTCCAAGTATCAACAGGGTGGCATCCAAAAGGAACTCCCACCCTGCTTGTAATCCTCTTGTACCAGGTTAGGCTGGCACAAAGCGTTTGAAGTTTTTGAAGACATCCTTGGTTATCCAGAGGCTTGAGCGGATTACTTATGCCAGACATTTTTGTTTTAGTGGGTCATTCTTCAATGTATTTTTAAGTCGTTTTTAATTTTTAATGTTTCTTTTCATAATATTTTGTAGTATTGTGTCATATTTTATTGGATCATTTTTTCATACTGTTACAAACTGCCCAGTTTCTATGGGTAATATAGAAATTAAGTTGTTGTCATCGTTATTTTTGTTGCTTCTTATCATGCTGGGATGTGTATGTGTTTAAATTAATCACAACTCATCAGTGTTTTTGCTAGACATTTTCTTGGTAAACAGTGACTTTGTTTGCATTTGATATCATTGGTTTGGCTGTGCAACTTTTGTAGGCTTTGTCAGTGCCAATAATATATTAGCAAGCCTACAATGTGTCACATATCTTTTTTGGTATTCCAGTCTCTTAGCTTTTGTTTGCAAATTCTACCAAAGAAGACCTCTGTTGGTCACAGGGTAGCACTGTAGTTTAGAGAGGATAAAACCTTGATCTCCTGTTTGTGTGTAACTTGTACTGACTGAGTTCATGCTTTCATAATCTGTTGGGTCTTGCTAGAAAGTAGGCACTTCACAGGCTGCAAAGCAAGAGTAGAGGGAGCAAGGTGATTCAGTAAACGACAGGAGAACGGAAACAGTTTGAGAAATCTGCCGCAACCAAATATAGCTCCTTAAAAATTGCAGGCACATAAGAAAAAGAGAAAGGAACCAGCAATGAAATCCTTTTTCTGATGACAACAGGATTTGACACTGTGAGAATATTCATCCCCAATCTTCTAGGCAATATAAGTAGACAGAATCTACAAACAGGAAGCTTAAAGGCATGGTAGCCCTGAAAATCAGCCATTGATTCTGTCCACTCACAACATGAGAGAATAATTTAAATGCAGAAAAAGCATTATATTGCCACAACTCAGCATGGGGAAATCTGATGCAATGATTTGGCAAAATCATCTGGATTCTATAGAAGTGGCCAAGATGGACAATTCCAGATGAATATCTTATTGTGAACACCTCCTTTATTCTTAGTTTTCTCTCTGAGTATCCCTCGTCTGTTTCCCAGGCCTGAGAACAAGATGACTGGTGAAATGAAGATTATTTTGTTATGGCACACACCTTCTATACCATTGTGGTATAAGGGCAGGGATTATCAGATTTCTGGCTAAAGGACTGCTATCATGTATTGTGGCTCAGGTGTGAACCTGTGACCATAATAAAGTGGTCCTTGATTCAGTAAACAGGAGACTATCAGGTTTCCAAGGAAAGCCCTTATCAAAGAGAGACTGAACGCCAGATCTGGTTTTAAACACTATGCATGTAACGTTTATTCTATGATATACGAGAGTATAAGAACACAAGTTCAGCAATCATCAGCAACAATATCAAGAGGCCTCATTCGCACTCGCATTCATGCAACACTCATGCTGTTTCGGTGATCCATCGGGACTGTGAGTGACCAGTTGCAGCACTGGTCTGGCACACACGGGAGCTGGAAAGCCCAGTCATTTTATAAAGTTGGCTCCATCAGCTTAGTCCAACTGGATCGAACAGTGAACTCCTCTGAGCAGAGCTGGCACAGAACATGCTGGCCTTTATCTTGAACACACGCACTCTCATCACATTCCATTCTCTCTCTGCGGTCCATCAAACCAGTCCATTCTCCAACCGCTCCTGGCCTCCCGGTTTTCTCAGTCTGGTCAGTTCCATCTTGCTTTTTCATTCTTCATTTTCTTCTGGGTCTTAAGCCTTCGGGAACCCATGCACACTGTAACAAATCTGGCAAAAGATCGCCAGATTAGTGGGAGTTTCTGGGGGTTATCCATCAAATCTAGTGAGGAAGCCATATTAGCAAAAGAGGCTGGAATATAGTGAGGTCATGATAAAGTTTCAACCCGCCCCATCATGCTGTGGTGACAAAAATAATTGTTGTTTGGTGAAGGAGATGCATTGTTCCTAACAGTAAGCACTGCTGTTTCCCTCAAGAGATGGTTCAGAGGAACCTACACTACCAAACCCAGAGAAAAGTCTGCCGGTGGCCCAGGCTTGTGTTCTTTGGTGGTGGACGTGAAAGCAAGAAAAGGTATATTATGAATTTCTCTCCTAACTGCACATGCTGTGTTTTCAGCCTAGTTCTGTTATCTGCTGTATTGTAACATCAGTATTAACTTTGTTCCTATACTACCCAAAGCTCTCTGGGGGGTGTACAACAATTAATAAAAACAGTAAAATACAATATAAGATGTAAGATATAAAACAGACAATAATTTAAAATAAAAAGAACAGTACAGAACACAATAACATTTAATTAAAAGAGTAGTTTCTATTGTATTATTTGTGGGGAGGGGGTTGTGAATTTTGATCATTTCTGCACTTCAGGTTGCTGTTTCTTGTGAAGTACCTTGAGAGGCTTGTATGGAGACTGAAAGGCAGAGTAAAAATGGGTTTTAAAGCAATCCTTCTCCCCCATTCTATTTATATAGAGAATGTTTGACAAGTGTTTTCCGCTTATCCAGCGACACATCATGCTTGTAGCTGATGCGTTTGCAAGTGCACACCTACAAGAACATCCCAGTGCTTCTCTGGGACCCATTAAACCACATGGCAGGCACTTTGTATGCTCCTAAGATGTGTGTAAAGACCTTGTCCAAAGGCACCAGTCATTGCACACTGTGTCACACGTGGAATGTCATGAGGTGGCCAGACGATCATGCATTCCACACGTACCCTTCTTGTGTTTTCCTACCATTTCCTTCTTTTTTCTCAACACAAAGTCTGTCGAAGCAGGACAGGTGGAAAAGCTGCACAGTGCCTTTTCATTGATAGTGCTGTTCATCCGGAAGCAGCTGGGCCAGTTGTCTTCACTTGGGTCAGATCCCACAGCCATTGTTTGGCTAAGACTTTTCTTACGGCATGGTTGCGGGGGGGGGGGGGGGAACCAGCAGCCCTCCAAATGATGTTGGACTCCACCTGCCAGCAGGTGGCCAATGTTTAGGGGCTAATGGGACCTGTGCTGCAAGAACATCAAGAGGGCCACCAGTTAACCCTCCCAGCCGTACCGATTGGAAGCGTGGAATCCATTTTTGTCCACAGTAGTTCTCAACTTTGCCTCTCATCCCATAACTGTTGATTTCTTGGTGGATGCCCTGAGTCCACCCCGGTAGCAAAAAAGCTATGCCAATCTACTACTGAAGGGTTGCTTTGATGTAGACCTTGGCTAGAGAGGATCCTGAGAGTTAAGGATGGGGAACCTGGAGGATGGAGGACTGTCATTGCAAGGCTGATTAAATCCAAGGCAGGACAAGACTCCTCTGCCTGCTAATACCTGTATGGGGAGGGTATGGCAACAATGTGAAACTTTAGTCATCTCTTCACCATGAGCTGCATGTGCCAGAATTCTTGTCTCTTTGGGACAGCGGTGCTCCTATTCGTTTATCTCTTCACCCCACTTCCAGGTTAAAAGAAGTAAAATGAATGCTGAGATATGGGGAACCCTCCCAGGCTAGTCACAGCCTGAGCTGGGCAAGGATGCATGCTTAAGAATGAGTACACTGGCCATTCCTTGGAAGCTGAACCTGACTCTCCAATGACTATGTTGCCAGGGACTGATGGGAGCTGGAGTGGATGGCACAAGGTTGGGCAAGTCTGCTCTAACACAGCTCCTGGAACAGAATTCCTCCACCTGCTGCCCTCCACATCAGCTCTGAAAACCCAGTAGACTGAATCTTGGGAGCTCTAGCTTAAAACATCTGGGGGGCACCAGGTAAGAGAAAGGTGCTTTAGAAAAGCACTGATATTTTGAGAACGAGCAGACTCTGACTAGCACTGAGTCATTGTTTGCTTTTTATCTCCTGTTTGCAGAAGTCACTCCGTATCTTCGTTTCCCTCCCACTTGTTTCCTTCCAGTTGGGACAAATCAGCACTGCCTGACATAGGCTATGAGGTATTACGTTTCTCTTTTCCACTTTACATAGTGAGAATAGCTGCTTTCTCTGACGATCCAAATTCTAGCCACCAAGCACAAGGGAGAAGAGTTGCCCCTAGTCCTTTGGTGAAAGTAGAGTACCAAATTGCCAGTAATATTGGCCAAAATATGCCTGTGCTTGATCATAGCCACTTCCAAAAGGGCAGAGTGAATATGAAGTACCAGTTCCTGTGAAGGTAGTACCAGGTGCCAGATGAAATCAAGAACTTAGTAGTTTGCAGTAGCGGTATTAATATTTTTTATTTTTAATACATTACATGATTTTTCCTCTGGTGAGGAACTCAAGGCACCTTATATACTCCTTATCCTCTTCCTCTCCATTTTATCCTCACAACAACCTTCTGAGCTAGGTTAGGATGAGATTCAATGACCAGCCCAAAGCCACCCACTGAATTTCATGGCTGAGTGGGGACTAGAACCCAGCTCTCTTCAGTCCCAGCCCAATGCTCTAACCACACTGGTTAAAGCAAATAGGAGTGTTCTTTTGACTCAGTGGTGTGTGGGCAGAACTGATTTTGGACTACAGCTCTCTTGATCTGCAGCTAGCATGAATAAAGGTTGAGGACTGTAGGAGTTGTGGTCCAAAAAACAATGGGCGGTTCTAGGTTTCCCAGCCCTGGATGAACCTCAGGACTGTGCAGGTCGCAACTGGTTCTGAAAACATCTACTGCTATTAGCTGGGAGGTAGCTAAATGGTTCCTCCATCTGAAATAGCTCTGTGCTTCGAAGTAACAGAGATTTGGGCAGGAGGAAAACCCAGACCTGGTTCATCTGTAGCAAGGCACCACCATGGGTGAACATGTGGCTGCTTGTTGCAGTGGTGGCCTCCATTTTTTATGTCCACCCTGAGGTGAAATGCACATGTTGCTGTGTGTGTAAACATAGGGAAGGTGTATTGTTGGGATGATTAACAGGCCACCCAGAACCTATATGTTGTTTTATGTGTATATGTCCTTTCTCCCATTGTGGAACTTGAGGGGGCTATATGTGGTTCCCAAGTGGTCTCCCCTCCAAGCTCAGGCCAGCCCCAGACCTGCTTAGCTTCAGTATGGTGGATGCCTTATGTGCCTTCAGACCATACTCTGGGCCATGGCCTATCTGGCCTTCAGCAGAATAGGATGTGGAACTGGATGAATGCTTTGTTTTGACCCAGTGCAGGGCTTCCTTAATTCCTATCTAAAACCCTCTTTAAGTGGGACCAGAGCTGGGCAAGGTAGGTTGTAACCATTATCAAAGTGTTCTAAGAAATCATCAGTTCTTTGCGCATGTGAACTGCATTCATCTTAATGTCCATTGATCTGAATGGACATACTGGGTCACTCAGAACAGTTTCCCCCAAGCTGTCGCCTCCCACATGCTTTGGGATGAGATCATAGGCCATACTCAGAGGGGTAGATGAGAGATGAAGTCCTGAACATCTGAAGGGAACCAGTTTGGGGGAGGCCACCTTAAAATTCGGGAGAAGAAGCTCCTTCCTCCTAGTGTAGCACCCCCTCTTAGATTTTTGCTCTACCCTTTAAAACAAATGTGTTCATTATTTCAGTAAAGCTCATAGCAAAGGGAAAAGCCCTTTTGAGTGCCAGCTCTCTTTGAGACTTTATCCATGCCCTTTCCCTTGCAAGCATACAGACTGCCACCACTGTATTCATAACTTTTGCTCTGTGACCTAAAAGGCTAAGCTGACCCTTTTCTCTGGAACTGGGAATTCTAGTATTAGGAGCTTTGGAATTCTAAAAAGCATTTCTGGATTCCATGTAGGTCTCATGGAAATGCTACTATAGCCACATGGAACTTAACCATGTGAAAACAACTTTGCAGCCACAACCCTGCTGCAGCCACCAGTGATATTCCGCAGAATAGAAGCACGTGCAGAATGCAACACATGCAGAATACAGTCACAAGCAGCAAGATTGTCACATCGGCCACAATTCTCAGCCGCAACTCCCCAGACTTCCCTGAGCTCTAAGTCCCATCGCCCCTGAGAGCACGAGCAATGACCAGGAATGGCAGGACCTGCAGCCCAACGACAGTTGGCGTCCAAACGTGAGGAAAGAGTGATTTGAGGGCTGAGTGGCTTGTCCCTTGTGCTATCCTATTGATTCATTCAGGTTTTCCTCTATTTTTGATAGTGTGTGTGTTTAAACAGGTTTATTTGTTCTGTATAGATTTTCTTGTGAAGCTCCCCTCTTGAACCTGTTGAGGCCAGAAGGGTGATATGCATAAATGTGAAAAAACAATGTTATAACCATGAATCAGATACCATTATTCACAATAGTTCTGGACTTATGCCTAGTTGGTGGAGATCTCCAGTTCTTCTGAAGAGTATAAGAACGTCAAGGAACTATTCGAGAAGACAATGGAAGGTTATATTATCCAAAGACTCCGAAGGATTCAGAACCCTTCTCTCTGGCAAATCTTCCAGTGGTAGGTATTGGATTTTGATTTTACATCTGGGGATGGGAGCCCTCTGAAGATCCACGGAGGACTGGCTTTGGATCTCTGTGATGAGGTTCTGCACCTCTGATATAAAACAACTTCCTGAATTTTCATAGCCCCTTTGATTCCATGACCAAGTGCGGGAAAAGAAAGGGAAAATCCATATACGACTGCACTGAGTTTTTCTTGCAGTATTATTTTTGTTGAGCTGAGCCTTCTGCTTTAGGCAGAGAGAGCAGATGAAGAAGTGGAATGGAGGAAAGGACATTGAGGAAAAGCTCCTGTTCCACGGTACTAGCGCATCCCATTTGCATCACATCTGCGGGCAGAACTTTGACTGGAGGATCTGTGGAACCCACGGAACGCTGTACGGAAAAGGTACTGGGCACGGAATTACATGCACACTTGCCCTCTTCAGGTCGCATAATGACCTTTGCAGGGCTGAATTTCCCTTATCTTGACTGATACTGGAAAACACAAAATGGCAAAGTTTCTTGTTTGAGATTATACAACATGAAGTACAGTTACCTTTTAGATGGAGTGTGTGCCCACTATATCAACTGCCCCCAAACAGGGTCTTTCATTCTATACCAACGATTAACCCTGATAAGTTGAATAGGATGAAAAACTAGGAGGTTACTGGAAATTGGGTCACTGGTACTGACTGTTTAAAAAAAAGTAAGAGTAATGTACAAAATTGCAGGGGTGAGCAGAAGGCATACCTCCAGGAATTTGGAATTCAGCTCTCATACTTCCTGAGCATTGCCCATGCTGGCAAGAGTATTTGAGAGTTGTGGTTCAAAACATCTGGAGATCTACTGTTGTTTAAATTGAGTACAGTAATGAATGTTCTCCAGGGAGATGACAACTAGCTAAGAAAAAAAAATATTTTTGCCCACCCTGCAATATAAATAACCAAGCAAAGATTGGCGATTGAGCCAAGTCCTGTAGCTGGTTGCTTCTCGTTTCTCTTCCTTGGAATCCCGTCCTTCAAAACTTCAGAGTTGCCCCATGCAGTGAAGGCAGATGAAAAGCAGGGAAGAGTTGATCTGAGCAAGACAAACTCCCCAGCCTCTGGTGGAGCAATCTCTGGTAGATGTGGAACCAGGCAGATATGCAGCCTAATGAATTGCCTTTGGCATCCACTTTTGCAATGGCAGAATGTTTTCTGCACAGCTGTGCCTTGCTTTTCCTTGCCTCACTCTATTCCTCCATGGAAACGATGCCGTCTCATCACAATCTGAATTATAAATAGCATCTCTGAAAGGATCGTGCCAAACTCTGAGAGCCAGAGCAATTTCAATATTATGTGGCTGTCAGTTATATGTGGCTAGCGATCAGCTGCCTAAAAGGGCCATCTGAAATGCATGAGTGGGACATGCCACAAAATGCTGCCTTGTGACCTGGCCCTGTGCAGTCATTCCTTTTGGGTCAAGAGACTCCAGTCCACTCACTCTCCTGCCCGCTCTTCCATTCATTTTCTCTGCTATTCTACATGGGGTGGCTTCTAAGCAGGCATAGTCCTCATGGATCTGCTTTGGGGTCCTCCCCTTAGGAGAGTTTATCTCCTGTAAACCTTGTAGTTTCCCTGGGCCCCCATCTTGGGTGAGAATGGTGAAGTCTGGGCTATGTAGGCATCTGCATGACCTCAACACTGGAAATAGAGGGATTGATCAGAAATGTACAAGAGGATTATTTAATAGGCATGGGCATCAGGTAGATGTCCAGATGTTTGGGATTTCAACTCCTGGTAGCCCCTACCAGCCTTGCCAGTTATTGGGAATTCCAGGAGTTGAAGTCCAAGTGTTTGGAGTTCTGTTTTCCACCCACTTTGATGCATTCCTGTTGGCATTTTGTCTCAAATATAGGACATCTAGCTTTTACAAAATCTTTTCTTTTAGGAAGCTATTTTGCAAGGGATGCCAGTTATTCCCATACTTACTGCCGGTCAGACACCCGCATCAAGATCATGTTTGTAGCTAGAGTTCTGGTTGGAGATTATGTTCAAGGCAAGGCGGCCTACCTTCGCCCACCATCTAGACCTAATCAATCAAACCGCTTTTATGACAGCTGCGTGGACTGCCTTTGGAACCCTTCGATTTTTGTCATCTTTGAAAAGTATCAGATTTATCCAGCATATATAATAGAGTATGAGCAAGAAACCAATTGTGTGGTCATGTAAAGGCAGCAATCTTCTGTTTGTTTATACAAAGCATGGATTTCAACTTTTGTGTATATGTATGTATGTACATATGTATGTATAAAATTTTACATGTTTCATATTTAAGAAAAACCTCTGTGATTGTTTTGATGCCTGTATTTAGGCTCTTCTAGTGATTATTTAGGCCTCCAATGGAACCAGTTACACACTTATGATGTCAAACAACCTGCTCTGAAAGAGACTGGACTACACCATGATTGGGTTCAGACTTGATAACCCATGAGTGCAGATTGTCACTGAACCATGGGTTCAACCAGAGGTTGAAATGTGAGCTGTCATCGTCCAAGCCCAGCCACGCTAACAGTGAATGGCTTGTTAACCACAAACAATCCATGAGAAGAACCCATGGTTTGTTGCTGGTTTGTAAACTCTGGGTTTGTATTGTTTGCATTGTCACTGCATTCAGACAATTCAATTAATTCACATTGCAGTGGCAACCCACATTCAATAGGTGATTTGAGTGCAGACTGTAAATTTGTCTGAACCCAGTCAGTGCAAGAGTATGTATTTTTAGGGGTGGTGGAGGTGCTTGTGACTTTGCTAAGACAACTCTGCCTGAAACTCTGAAGAGGCACTGCCTGTCCATGTTGACAATATTGGGCTAGATAGACCCATGCTCTGACCCAGTGCAAGGCATGTGGAGAACAGAATAAAACACTGTTTCCTTTCTAGGTTTCTCAGTAAGAAAATGTCTACTCTTCCAAAAATAATTGAGAATTCACCATCCATTTGCCAATGGGATCTCTTTGTCTACTTTGTTTTGCATTTTAAACCTATGATCAGACATGAATTCAATCAAGCTTTTGGCACCAAGAAAAGAATGAGAGGTCCATTTTTAATTTCAATTAATAACATTTTGGCTCTTTCACCTTGGTGCAAATGTGTCATCTACAAGGAGAGTTTTTCCAAGCCAAATGATCAGCATATCAAGCCGTCCTTCACATTCCAGTGTGGTTTTGGGATGAAAATAAGCATTGTGCTTATATGAATAAGTTTCATTGCTTTAACGATTTATCCATACATAATTTTGGCTGTATGGTGGCCTTAGTTTTTACATATTTTATTTTCTCCCCACTGAACTCCAGTTGGCTGGTTATCAACAGTAAACAGGAACCCATGTTGTTATATCACAGGATATAATTCTACTCCTGCTGAAGTCAGCACAGCTTACATTGATCTTAATAGACAGGGAAGATACTCTGGGAAAGATCTCTGTAGCCTACCCACCCTCACTTCTTCCATGAATATGCAGCTGGTGTTGAGCTTAATTTTGGGGGCATGGAACGAGGCACTCCATGGGGCTCAGAATACCCTTCTCATCAGCAAGTTGAGAACTATGGCTCCTAAATTCCTCAATAGCTTGGTGTCTGGGGTCAGCAGGGTTGTTGCCTCTTACTGAGAGCTCAGCAAGTTACAAATGGGATTGCTGGTTTTCACTGCACATGGCCCAACAACCAGGCCAGGGCGGATGACAAGGACAGAGCACTAGGGGTGGCAACAGCTTATGCCTTTGTGTGCTTGCTGCCCACTCCTTTAGTCAACATGATCAGCACCTGATGAGGGACAACAGTGAATGGGGACAAGGAAAAAGGACCAAGGATGAAAGGAAGGCAGGGGAGCCAGGAAGGTGGCAGCTGAGTATGAGAAGAGGATGCGCAGGAGAAAGGGTGATGGAGGAGGAAGGAAAGAAGAGAAGGGCAGAAAGAAGGCAAGAAGTGGGAAGGCACTTGGGAAAGACTAGGGAATGGTCTACTTACTGTTGAGGCATGAGCAATACTTGACTGAAGCAAAAAGTCAAGCGGCCATCTGTTTAGGTGCATGGAGACCCTGGAGACCCTGCTTCCATGTGGGAGAGGCTTCTTACTCTCACTTCATCCATGAAAAGCTTTCAGGACTGACTGCTCAACCTAGTGCTTCAGCTCTTGGGAGTGGGCATAGGTGGAGGCTTGGATGGAATTGCACACTAGAAATGAAGCAGCTGGAAAAATCTGAGAAGCAGCTGGCAGTCTTAGACTCGTGGCAGGTTCCTTCCTCAGATACTACTGTGGGCAAAAACTGTTTCCTACAGAGGAGAAGGCTCTGCATATCAGAGATTCTCTTTTGTTTATGGAGAGTGTCAGGGAAAAATGAGCAAAAGCTTTGGCATAATATGGCTGCTAAGAGCCTGACACTACAAGAACTACTTTAGATGGGATTCCTGACCTGATCAGGAATCCACATTACAAGTCTCGCTTCCCTTAGAAACGTTAGTGTCTTGGTCCTGAAAGGCCTTCTTCTGGGGCACAACTTAGACATGTTAATGTTCTCCTTTTGCCATGTGTTTAACTCTACTGTTTTACTCAATTGTGCTTCTGTACTGTGCACCTGATCCCCCACCCTGCCCCAGACTCTTTATGTAACTGATAGGTTATAAAAGCATCTTGTACAAACTCCATCTTTGTAGTCCTTTCCAGGACTGCCTACATGCCACATTTATTTCCTGTATGTCCGAATAAACTGTAAATATTCTTTTGATTGATTGAAGAGGTAATCCCTTCCATGATATAATTTCAGTGGATTGCCTGTGCATTTAACTACAACAGTCTTCTTCAGTAAAATCTGTCTGAAACAAATCTTTGGCTGTGGCAAGGCTGATGAAAGCCTGCAATGAATGTACAGACCAACATGAGTGCCATGATAATAAGCTCTCATGACAGAGTGGGCTTTCAGGCCAGTTGCCCTGCTGGGGTAAGCGTCAGTTCAGGACGAAGGACTTATCCTGGCTAGCAGTGTGAGATAACAGTGAATGCTGGAATTCTGGTGGGGAAAAGGTCAGGCATTTTTCCCTGAGAAGGATCATGAAAAACAACCCTGCTAGGAGGGGGACCCATTTATGGTCCTGAAACACCAGGAAATTACCCCATTGACAGCAGCTAGCAAACACTGCCAAAGACTCATAGAAAATGGACATGCTCAAGGTCTAGCGCAGAGAAACAATAGCTAAGGTCATCAAAAAGCAATCAAGCACCTATCCAACAATTAGCGTAAGTCTGGGAAACTAATCCTTTGCAATGTCACAAGTACAGAGAGATACTGTATAGTCAGGGAGTCAGACATGCTCTGAACATGGCAGGAAGAGGAGGGACAAGTTCTGAACGCAATACAGGCAGAGGCCAGCCTGGAACACGCACCTGGCACCCCAGTCCTCCACATACCTAGGACTGCTATCTAGAGCTTACCTGCAGGACAGGTAATGATCTCTCTCTCTCTCTCTCTCTCTCTCTCTCTCTCTCTCTCTCTCTCTTTCTCTGTGTGTGTGTCTGTGTGTCTGTGTGTCTGTGTGTCTGTGTGTCTGTGTGTGTCTTCCTGCCTGCTTGCCTGCTAGCTTCTCACTTTATTAAGCAGGAAGTTCTTCATAGGGTAAGATAAGCGATGCATCCATAATATTTGTTGCCTAGATAACGTCAGGTTAAAAGATAATACCTACTCTGTATTTCCTGCTGAATAAATGTACCTTTCTTTTCTAAGTATTGTGTGTATCTGTGTGAATGCAAAACCAGGGCTTGCTCTCTGGCAGTGCATGTTAAACCCCAGAAAAAGATTCCAAACCTTTTGAAGGACACTTCCCTGGTGTGCTTTGCCCAATTAAACATGACAGGAGGGAGAGAAAAGAAAAACTGTATTTTTATTCTCAAGAATAAGTTTGATCACAAGCAAAGGGGCAATTGACCCTGAGAGCAAAGTGGAGTTTTCTTTTACACCTCTGATGACCAGGTAGTGTTAACAGCTTATTGGGTTGAAATTCCTGCCACAAGCATTGATTAGCACATTTGAAATCAGATGGTTTCCATGTTTACCTGGGAGGCCAGGCTGTACAAGCAGCATAGGAAGAACAGGGGTGCCATGGAAACCTAAGATCACCTGAGATCAGGTAACATTCTGATCTAGAAGACAACTGTCTTCTTGTTGTTGTTGATTTCATTAATCAGGTTTCCTTAAAATGACTGCCATCCCCGATCAATGTTTGCATCCAGTACTTGTGGTTTAACAAAAGTTTAGCCAGAAACCTTTAAAGTTTATCAGAAATGACTCCCGGGAAAAGACAGTCATGCTAGGGAAAGTCAAAGGCCAAAGAAAGGGAAGACCAAATATGGGATCAGTGGGCTCCATAACGGAAGCCACAGCCTGGACAGGCATTTCGGACGGCTTTCATTCATGGGGTCACCATGAGTCAGTCCCAAACAACACCTGACAAGTTTGTGCCATGAAAGTGAAAGATTTTCTACTTTTAAAATCCTGTTTCCAACATTGGACCCTCCACTAGCAAAATCTACATCATGACCTTTAAATTTTAGCTGTATTTGAACACAGTATGAGCAATGCCTTTCTGAAAGGCCTTAATTTTGATATACATTATGGATCATATGACTGAGGTTTGGGGAAGGATACATAAGTGCAGAAAGAGCAACAATTTACTACTATCAGATACAAAATTAAAAGATAATAAACAAGTCATGACCACTAAGATTGAAAATCCATGTTTGGGTCCACCTTATTTTCAGTATTCCTCATTGAATGGGTACTCAGGATGGTCTTTCCACCTGTGGGGAATTAAGAGTCAAAATTAATAGGGACAACACACATGAACAACCAGCCAGCCACAGATGCTGCTTGTGGGAGGCACCATCTGTGGGTATGTTTGTCTGCACCAGGAACCCCTCAAAGTGACTGAGAGCTAAGCAAGAGCACAGCAATTTTCAAGGGGACTCAAAGAAGAAAAATACCAAATGGCTTGTGCTCTGTCCGTTCGTGTAACACAAAAGGACTTCAAACAGCAGTTCTCCCTTCAGATGACCAACTCAAGTCTTAAATAAGCTGAAGGAAGAGAGTACAAAAGGCAAGATTTAAAACCAAGCTGGGTAGAAGGTAGATCTCCAGATGTTTCAGGCTTCTGCTTCCAGAAGCTTCTGCCAGAATGGCCAATGGTCAGGAAGGCTGGGAGTTGAAGTCCCAAACCTCTGAGATTATCTTCAGACCACCCCTGCCCTAAAAGTTCCTGGAGCACAATTTTAGAGATGCAGTCCCTGAAATGTGGGGTTTAAATCTTTTATCGCTCTTTCCACAGTGATTCTGCTATGAATTTTTATGGCAAGTATCTTAAAATTCTGAGTATTTTAGGAAGCAACCCAAAACACCAGGGGAGCTCAATTGGGAGTTGCGGGGGGAGGGCAAGAAGGATGTCCAGTCCCAGTGGCCACCTGTCTCCTTGGGACAGTTCCCGCATCATTGCTCATGCCAAAAATGGGATGCTCCAGGGTCTGTTGGGGGAGATGTTGGCTCTGTTGGATCCCAGTGCCCTGATTTCCCACCACCACCATATTAAAGTATTGTAAACCACTTTGAATGACAAACGCCTTTTCTTTCTGTGAATTCATCATTCTGAAATGGAAGGCAAGACTGAAGGGATGTGCATTTGGCCCTCCCCTTTTCACTATGCATCACACCTGTCCCATCTTTGCATTAGAACAGCTAATTTCTCCACACCACCCCTGTCCAGAACCATGCTGGTACTTACATGCTCAGGGTCACATAGCGGATATCTTTATTCAAAGCCGCAATTTCTTGCATTTCTTTATCAGTGAGGGAAAAGTCAAAGATCTTAGGAAAAACAAGAGGGAGAAAAAGCACCAATTATTCTCTGCCAGTTGTGTGATTAACTCTGACATCTAATTTTCCAGTCTCTGACTGTGATAAATGCATGTCCAAATTCACACTTCTATGTTTATGTTTTGATTGCTTGCATGTATGACTCCTGTCGTAAATCCTGTTGAAACATGTCTTTCTATAGTGGACACAGAAATTACATTCATTAACCAGTAACCCAGCAAAAACCTTGGGGAAGTTTACTTGCACTGTATCTTGCATTTCTCAGTATTTGTTGGACACTTTTCGACCATAACTCATACAATGGTGTGCAGAAAAAACATTAAAAGCACAACCAAACAATGATTTCAGGCACCCACGAAGAGCAGACTTTTTAAAAAGGACAGATAAGAGAACTGGGAAAGTAAAAACAAAATAGCTTCCACCTGGTGTCAAAAAGAAAATGTGAACCTTCTTCAAAGGAAATTCTAAAGCCAAGATCTCATGACTGAAGCTAGAAAGCAATCTTCCCAAAGCCGATGCACACCAGGAATTTGAGCTTTAATTCCCATCAGCCTTGATAAAGGGGGAACTGAGCCCAAGATCACCAAGTGAGATTCATGTGCAAGAAAAGACAGCATGTCCAATTCTCTAGTTCCTACATCATACTGGACCCTGACTCTTTTAGAGTAAGGATGCATGCCTCTTTTAGCTCAACAGCCAAATTCTGTTTCAGGAAAGCTGAATGGCACATTCCAACAATGCTCAGGGCCCAAAGCAATAAGACCTTAGTCAAACGCTCTTACTGCAGTTATGCAAGCTTTGAGAGAAGCATTTCAATTTTTCAAAAGTTCACAAAGGCCAGGAAACCATTAAAAATAAATGATGGTTGGGAAAAGACGGTAGAACCAGAA
Source organism: Varanus komodoensis (assembly GCF_004798865.1). Taxonomy (NCBI): domain Eukaryota; kingdom Metazoa; phylum Chordata; class Lepidosauria; order Squamata; family Varanidae; genus Varanus; species Varanus komodoensis. The sequence continues at coordinate 8,047,731 of NW_025335922.1, read as the reverse complement.
GAGTGGTCACCCTGTTTTAGACTAACAGCAAGAATGTGGTCGTTTGAGCCACTGTTTATGGAGGAGAGGCACTGTAGATTTGCCCAGGTGAGAAGAAGAGATGCCTAACCTAAGGGGAATGTTCACCATGGCTTCCACTATTGGAGGGCAGCCTGGATTGAGATGGTGCACTACAGCAACGTTGTCACCACACAGATATATGGGAAAGGGCCACGGGCTCCAAATGCATGGCTGGTTCAATGTGGATTCCAGGTCTAAAAAGGCTGAAGTTCATGAGACGAGGCCCACTGACAAGGCCCCTTTGGAGGATGGTTATATAAGCAAGACTAGCAGGCAGCCCTACTTTCTCCAGTGGGATGGGAAGAAAGAATGGTAGATGTTTTGATACAAGAGATGTGGGCAAACGTGCGGCCCGGTAGATATCGCATTGAAGTCCGGGCCCAATTCAAGGTGTTGGTGATGACCTATAAAGCCCTAAACGGCTTGGGTCCTGGTTACCTGAAGGAGCGCTTACGTCCATATATGCCCAGCTGCCCCCTGAGATCAGCGGGAGAGGCCCTCCTCCGGGAGCCCTCAGTGAAGGAAATTAGGAGGGTGGTTACTCGGAGGAGGGCTTTCTCAGCGGTGGCACCTAAGTTATGGAACGCGCTCCCCAGAGAGGTCCGCCTGGCGCCGTCGTTATTTGTTTTTCGGCGCCAGGCGAAGACCTTTTTATTTAAGCAGCATTTTAAATGTTAATATTATTGAATTTTATTTGGCCAGGACGGCTTATTTTATTCTACTGTATATATTTTAATTGTTATTGTTTTAATTTATTGTGTATTTTATTCGATGTTGTGAGCCGCCCGAGGCTTCGGCAAGGGGCGGCATAGAAATGTTTAAATAAATAATAAATAAATATTGCTGGACTGCAGCTCCTATCATCCCCAGCCACGAACCATCCAAGGTAGGGCTGATGAGAGATGATGTCTAACAACATCTTGGGGATTACATGTTGTTCCACTCCTGCTATCAGATCAGATCAACATTACCTGGAAGTTTTCTTTAATGCGCTCTGAGTTGAAGCTTTTTGGAATGACCACCACCCCTCGCTGGATGTTGAAGCGAAGGGCCACCTGAGCTGCTGTCTTGTTGTATTTTCTTCCAATGGCATTCAACAAGGGGTCATCCAGTAGTGGAGGGGAAGACAGGTTAACCCTTGTTGTAATGGGGACAAAAATGAAACAGAGAGTCTTTAAGTGGTAGCGGCATCACCAAAAGAACATCATGGTGGGGTCAGAAGGAACTGAAGCAAGATCACTTCAATTGTCATTATGTTTTGAAGCCTGCCATTGTAAATGCATCCACTTTCAAGAGTTGTGCATTGCTTTGTGGGTGTTTCTTATTTCTATTTCAGGCTGGCCTTCCTGACCCTGGATATGGTAACAAAGATATTTATTCCTCTGTAATAGCAGCAGAAGGAAGTTCAGCCACCTGAAAACATAGCATGGTGTTCTTGCCCATGCAGCATTATAATTAACACAGGCCTGAAACGTACAGGTTCAGATGCCATGGCCAACGACAAATGCTTCATCCTAGGAAGGTGTGGGAAGCTTCTGGCCCTGCATGTGATGCTGGATCCAAGTCCCATCAGCCCCAGTTAGCATGGCCAATAGTTGGGGTGATGATAGTTGCACTCCAACGACAGCTGGAGGACCACAGATTCCCACTCCAATCTAGAGCTGCAATGTTTGGTTGATTAATTGATTTTAAATCTTTTAAGGTGCAACTCTGTGCATATTTAGACAGAAATAAATACTATAATTCTCAGCATCCCTCAATCACTCATGCTTCTTGGGGCATGTTGGAAACTGTAGGACAATTTTCTGCCTAAGCATGCTTAGGACTGCAGCTATAATTGGCAACAATGAAATCCTATGCATGTCTACTCAGAAATAAGCATCAGGGAGTTTAATTGGATTCACGCTCTAGTAGAGATGTATAATTTACAGGAGTGTTAAAGGCATGGGGTGGGGACAGTTTTTCCTGAGGTTTTTTTTTTGGGGGGGGGGATTTGAGGGGAAATGGAACACAAAGTCCTTTACACATCTAAAGCTACTTTGTTGCTTTAGGACAGCCTTCTCTAACTTGGTACCCTCCAGATATTTTGGACATCAGTTCCATCAGCCCCAGCGCGAATGGCAGATGGTCAGGAATGTTGTGCATTGCAGTCCAAGACATCTGGAAGGCACCAGGCTGGGGAGGGCTACTGCTAGACCATGATGCAGCCTTCATATTAAAGTTGCATCATGTGTAAGTTGGGTCGCTCTTGAAATTAGAATTATATTTTGAAAGTTTTTAAAACTGCTGTAAACCACACAGGGAGCTTTGGCAATTGGATGCTGCAGAGATGAAATTATGTTTTAATTAAAAAACTTAAAAATAATAGAACAATAAAACACCACCAAAAGTGAATTAGAAAATTTGTAATTATTGTTGGAATAAACTACACTTCTAAGTTTGGATTTGGTGGTTCCTTCATCTTGCATTTCCCCCCAGGCTTGCCTCACTCGTGAACAGAAATGATGGAATGAAGCACTGCACAAAGGAGATCAGCCAGTTCTTCATGTTTGCTGCTTCACTGTGCCATTCCTTCTCAAGGCTACATCAGTGAGAGTAAGAATTTGTTCTTACCTCAAGTCCAGCCCTTGATTATTTTCTTCCTACATTGCTATGGGAGACCTAGCAACCTTCTAAGTCATCCTGCTAAAGAAGCGAATCTTCCTAAACACAAAATCTTACCACATTTCATCCCTCGATGTTCCTAGTGGGCTGTACCCAACAAGGATGATGTCATGCTCTTTGCAAAACTCTGACAGTTTGGGTTGGGTAAAATATGGGTGGCACTCAACCTACAGAGATAGAAACATAGAAAGAGAGCGAGTCAGAAGGGGTCTCCCAGGCCATCTAGTCTGACCCCCAGCTCAAGAACAAATAGAAGAGACTGAATCCAGAAGGGAATGAAGGAGCAAGGGTGGGTTACTAAAGCAGCAGCAGCAGCTGCGAGAGCAATCTTATGATCCTCTAGACATTTTCTGGGCCTGGGTCAGGACACACACACACACACACACACACACACACACAGAGAGAGAGAGAGAGAGAGAGAGAGAGAGAGAGAGAGAGAGAGAGGATATTCCAAATTCCTAGATCCAAAATCACAAAGTCAGTTCTGCACTTGAAGGCCCTCCCTGCACTTACGGTTATTTCTCCACTGGCTCTCTCTTTGAGCTGGGGAAGGTGACCTTGCAGAAAGGGTAAAGGGGGTGTTCTGAGGGAAGGGGATTGTGGAGGCTAGGCTAGGGTGTCTCCTGGTCTCCTGCAGCCTCCTTCCTTCCTCAAAAGCACCTCAGCTAAATGGCCTACAAGGGCTATCAATCTAAAATGCAGAGAGGGAAGAGCAGGGGGTACAGATCAGCTCCACTGCTCCACCCACTTAGTGCTGGATCCTTGTAAGCCTCCAAGTTCAGAGACTTACAAGCATTAAGGGCAATCAGTAGGATTGCACCTTTAACAAGATGAAATGCTGTTGGAGGTCTACTTTTCAGTGGAGAGGCAACCAGATGTGAAGAAACCCCTCCCTCTGCACAGGTTCTCCCCCAATTTCATCCTCTAAGCAGACTGGCATGGCACCCACACAACACCTTGCAAGCAAACCTCCGCTGCATTCAGTGCCGTGTGTAGTTTGGTTGTTAGTTTTCAAATCAGGTTATTTCAAGACAAAATGCCACCCTTCCCCTGGATGTTAACCAAAGTGAAGAGTCTCCATGCACTGCTCTGGAGGAAGTTTAGCCCTGGCAAGAATCCGCTGCAGCGGCTCGTCCTTTCCACCACTGCAGCCTGGGGATTCAACTCCTCTTGCTCGGCCTGGACAGCGGCTGCAGTGGTGAGAGGGACAGCAGAGACCGTGGCCGACTCGGTCACTGGTTTGCTGCCTGCCATGCAAGCATGTGGGCACAATGGTGAGGAAGAAGGTGAAGATGAGGAGCAAAAGCAGCTGGGGATCATGGTGGGGAGGAGGTATCACTGTGGAAGTGGGCCCACGGTGGGCATGTAGCCCATGGGCACTCAAGCACCTGGAACTGGCACCTTTATTACAAGCAGCACTTCAGGTTAAACTATGTGATCCTGTACAAATTTCCTTGGAAGTTTGCACTCACTCACCTCCAAGGAGCTTCATAAAACCTCTGGCTACAAATTCCTCACAACTAGTGCTAAATTAGGGTTGCCACCCCTTTGTCTGATGGGCTCCTCCTCCTAACAGGTCTAGGGTAGGCAGGCGGATCCTGGTTCTCTCCACCCTAGGAATAGGTATACCTATAGAATGTGGTTGCTGCAGATGGGTGAGAATTGCATCTCAGTTAATGTTTGATAAGAATTGATCAAAATTTATAAAGTGGTTCAGACTGAGAAAGGACTTGAAATTTAAAAAGTTTGCACGCAGGAGAAAAAAACATTCCTGGTTTTAAAATGAACATAGCCACTGGTATTCTGCTGCTCTTGGTCTCTGCAGGGCTGGCTCTACCATTAGGCAGAGTGAAGCAGTGACTTCACTCAGATGCTGGGAGGAATCAGTGGAATGCTCACCATCTTCCTGTGTACCATGTAGGTTGCTCTGCACGCCCCATGTTAGTCTGCTGCCTTCAGGTGAAGGAGGATGAAGTCGCTCGGGCACGAGAGCAAGAATGCTGGCTTCAGCATCAATACTGCATGCACATGCATCCAAATGTTCAATTCACACAACCACGTTGGCAGCTTAAGATATTGTTTATTGCATGCATGGAGCTCACTGGTATATAGAATGAAGCCATCTTCCCATGATTTCATCATAAATGCAGCTTCCTTAAAAGATGGGATGGGTTTGGAGTGCAACCATGAAGCAGAAAAGAACACTCATTTGCTCCCTGCCTCAGAATACCTTCCTTGACCCAGGTACCTATTTACATAGGCCAACAATTTATTACCTGGAGTTGCCCCAATTTATCACACAACTGAGGAATGGTGTGCATGATTCATTGCAGCACGAGTGCTACGTAGCTGTCCAGGAGTACCCCAAACAGTCTGCAGAAGGGGTGGTGGGGAGAAGGGCTTCCTTAGGCTAGTCCATGCACTTCGAACACAAGTTTAAGCTGGTGGAACACACAGCCTTTTCTCGTTGCCAAGAAAATCATGCTCCAGTCCCCTCACAGTGGGTTTTGTCAACAAAGTCTACTGTCAGATCTGCTAATAGAGTTTTCTGATGACACAGACTTCTTAACTTCAGGCCATTCCATTTCTAGGAATTATTAATCAAGGCATGAGGCCAATTGTCTGCAACGAAGAATAATGAGCTGGACACATTTGTGTCCTGCCCAATATTGTGTGCATGGCCCCTGTAAGAACTGCAAGATTTATGACTCAGGACATTGCGTCCTGGGTTCCTTTCAACATGGCTGTCCTCCATGTGGAGACCTTCAGAAATAGTAGTGGCACTATTTCAAAGGTCTGTGCAAGGAGGAAAGAAATTCTGCCAAAGCCAGGGCCTCTCCTCTTCATTCCCGCAATATAATGCTGAATGCAACTATCTTTTAAGAATATGGTATTATTTGCTAGCTTTAATATAGCCCCACCACTATATTGTTCTACGCTCCACCTCAGAGCTCAAGGTACATGTGGGGTTGGATCCAGGATCTGCTTTCCATGGACAAAATGATTCTGATTCTAGACTGTGCCTCTTCCTGACTCTCAGGGAGTTCCCCTGCCCCCTGCCCTGCAGTTCGCCCCATACAGCTGGGATCTCCCAATTATCCGTGTAGCATTTTCAGGAGGGGAAAGCAGACCCCATTGCTTGCCCCAAACTCTGCAGCCAACTGAAGGTGTCCCCCAGAAGTACACCTCTTCTGCATGCTGAAGCTTCTGGGTTCAGTTCTTCACATCCCCACTTCACAGGACCAAGAAGCAGATGACGTGCAACTCTCGTGCCTCCTCCCCACTCCCTGGAGGGCCACTGCCATTCAGCTATTCTGAGTAGGCGAGGGGTTTGCAGTCTTTTGGGGTCAGTGGGCACATCTGGAATTTTGAAAGTACAGTGGGTGCTTGCACACAATGGCTGCCACAGGGGCATGCTCAATCAGTTCGCTCTCCTTCACTATGTTCCCCCAGTTGTTGTTGAGCCCAGCAGCAGCAGTGCGGGCAGCCTCACTCTGAGGTGTCCTTCCTCAGCAACACAGACAGTCTCCATGACTGCCCAGCCCTCACATGCCTTGCTCTGAGGAAAAACCCCCCAGAGCGAGGTGCCGGACCAGGCGCCCATTCCAGAGGTATTTGCCGGCTGCTTCCTGCTGCCAGTGTCCCACAGTGGGTGGTCTGCAGCAGCAGGTACAGTACAGCACCCCAGGCAACCCAGGGAATGCGGCTGGCAAAGCAGGGGGTCCTTCTGTTGGTGGACGTGGGGCATGGGATCCACCATCCCTGAGGCAAGAGTCCCCACCAGGCCCATGGAAGACCCAGGATGCTCAGGGAACAAGTCCATCACTGGCTGCTTCCAGCACTGCACTGCTTCCGGTAAGACACCTCGTTACTCTGATAGGAAGCTCGAGCCCACAACAGCATGTCAGATGTGAGAACCAAATCTACACACGTGTCACCACTTATCTCCTGTTACCTGGTTGCTGACAGGTTTGTGCTTAAGGCCTGGCTTGTTCAGAATCATCTCCAGTTGCCTACGGTTGAAGTTCGACACACCAATGGATTTTACCAGCCCCGCATCTTTACATTCTTCCAGAGCCTGCCATGAGGAAGAGGACAAATCAGTGGCAGGGGAGCAGAAGCAAGAGGGTGGGGGTCCATTCAGATTTCTGGGGGAATTTAACTTAATAATTTAATAGAACATTTCTAACCCATCCTTTACAACAGTGTCTCAGGATGGCTTACAGACATAAAATCCACAACAATGATAAAACAATTCCTAATATCATGATAATAATAAATCATTTGCAATATTAAATGCAATCAATAAAATAAGAATACAGTAAGAGTCAGAATCAATAAATTAGAAGGAAAAAAAAGTGACTGTTGGCTTAACTCTAAAACCATTTATTCTTAAAATGATGTTCAAATAAAAAGGTTTTCACCTGCGGCGCCAGATGGCCCTACTCCGAATAGACATCCTCTTTACTTCCTTCAGGGAGGCTTCCCAGAGCAGAGCCTCTCCCACAGATCTTAAGGGGCGTGAGGGCATGTAAGGGAAGAGGCGCTCCTTCAGGTATCCTGGTCCCAAGCCGTTTAGGGCTTTATAGGTTAATACCAGCACCTATAAAGTTGAGCCCACTAAGAGGCTGGGCATGTATATGAAGCCTCAGCTGATACAAAAAGGAGTTGTCATTTATATCAATAATCAAGGTTTTAAAGTTGTAGAAGAATTAAAAGACCCAGAAGGAAGATGCATTGTTTTGAAGACTCCCAAATGGGAGGACAAATACATTGGCTATGATATATGCTCCTAATGATGCAAAAGAAAAGTTTGCTGATTTTTTTCAATTACTATTGGAGTTGCAAGAAGGAACAGTTTTGATTATTGGTGATATGAATGGAATTACAGACCCTAACAAGAATAAATCTAAAAAAGTAAAAGGGAACAAACTTCCTATTTTTTTTAATTATATGGAAATGTTATATTTAGAAGATGCTTTTTTCTGATAGACAACAGACATACTCAAGGACTGATATGTGCTGGATATCTAAAAACTTAATTATTAATCTAGAGGTTGGGAAGATCAAACCCAAGATACTTTCTGACCGCAACCCGTTGGAGATGATATGGTGGGAAGAACAAGCTGGAGGAAGGAGACGGAGACTTAATGACAGCCTTTCGTTGCAAGAGGATCTCTTGAAAAAGTCAGAAGAACTGGAAGAATTTTTTAAACTAAATATTACAAGTGATGTCTCTATAGCTACAATATGGGGAGCTATAAAGAAAACCTTTAAAACTAAGTTTTCTAGAAGATTTGAGAATATGCTTTTGAATATAATACCAGATACTTTTTCAAAGAATATGTCAGAGTTATTTAAATATATGGCAACTGCAGCAAGAATTGCAAATGCCTTTAAATGGAAAATACCCGAATCCCAACAACTGAAGACTGGAAAAATAAATTGGCAGAGCATGTAGTGGTGGCAAAATTAACTAATAATGTAAATAGAAGACCAATTGAGGAATTTAATGACAAATGGAAATTCTACTGTACCCAGTACAATAAAAAGGATGTAAAAGGAAGCTCTTTAAAAGTAGTTGATGATTTATAATTGATTTGAACTGATTCAAAAATTTGTCAGTATACAGAATAATAATTCCTTTTTCTCAACTTCCATAGAGTACTGAAAGATAGAAAGATAGATATTGTTGGTCTCTTTGAAATGTGTTGGGTTGAATGTACTGGTTATACTTGTTCAAACTCCCTTGGCAATTTTATTTTGCTTCTATACATACACACCCCTTTCTGTTTTCTGTATTCTATTTATGTCAAGAAAATAATAAAAATAATATATTTTATATATTATTCACTGCTGCTTCATCAAGTCGCCATTCCCTTGAAGTCTCTTTTTGCAACTGCTTTTAAAAACACTTGTCTGCTATAGTAACTGTGCCGTGAGTGCCCATCAGCACTGGCTCCAGGTTTTTGAGGGCTTTTGGGCAAGATCCCTTCAATGGGCCCACTCCCTCAGTGAGTCTCCCTTCTCACTCTCCCTGGCACTTACTGCTCTTGTTCCTCACCTCTCTCATCATTTGTCCCACTGCCTTGCTTGGGAGGCAAAAAGCCAAGAGGCAAGTCTGCCATGGCATCTGCTGACGCTTCTTCTTATCACCACCATTGTCTGGCCAGAGAGAGGAGCAGCCCTAGCAGGCTCTTGTCACTGGGCCCCAGCTGGTATGTGGTTCCTGGGCATGCGCACAACCATGCCTACCCTTCACACTTGCCCCAAGGAACAATGTCTTTCCCTGACCTTGACGAGAAGCTAATTGGGCCAGGAACCATCCCTTGAAGGCTGCAAAGAAGCAGTTCTACAGCAGTTGCCTGTGAGCTGAGACCATTTCCCGAATACCTGACCAGATGCTAGATCAGCTGAGATTTAAGGGAGTTGTAGTCAGAAACATTTGGAAGGCATCTGTTTGCCAACCTCTGATCCAATCATTTTCACCACTCCATTGACTGGTTTGGGAAATGGGTCTCTGGCTCAGCATAATGTGGCTTCCTAGGTTCCTGCATTAGGCAAGATGCCATTTCTGTGGCTCCAGAAATATAATTACCTCCACATAGTTAGATACATGGTACCTCTCCCTGGTCTAACTGGAGCTTATTATGAGGACATGTGCCACAAAGGAAATGCTGTGATTCCAAACCTTGCAACTAGTGATTTCTGTTTGGCTGCTTTACAAAACTACCAAATCCAATATAGACAGAAAAAAGAGAGCCATCATCTTTTTCTAATTATAAGAAAAGTGTGTTCTGTCAAGATTTAAATACCCATAGTGCCTATTCCCCCTTTCCTTCATGGATCACTGCCTTGTCGTGGCGAAGGGGCTTGTGTAGATCAATGAAACTATGAGCTATGCCATGCAGGGCCACCCAAGACGGACAGGTCATAGCAGAGAGCTCTGACAAAAGGTGATCCACTGGAGAAGGAAATGGCAACCCACTCCAGTATCTTTGCCATGAAAACCCCATGGACAGTACCAACAGGCAAAGAGATATGACACTGGAAGATGAGCCTCTCACGTTGAAAGGTGTCCAATGTGCTACCTGGGAAGAGCAGAGGGCTAGTACTAGTAGCGCCAGGAAGAATGAAGTGACTGGGTCAA
>NW_025335922.1:8028697-8037757 GCF_004798865.1 Varanus komodoensis | reverse complement strand
GGCAGGGCCACCCAAGACGGACAGGTCATAGCAGAGAGCTCTGACAAAAGGTGATCCACTGGAGAAGGAAATGGCAACCCACTCCAGTATCTTTGCCATGAAAACCCCATGGACAGTACCAACAGGCAAAGAGATATGACACTGGAAGATGAGCCTCTCACGTTGAAAGGTGTCCAATGTGCTACCTGGGAAGAGCAGAGGGCTAGTACTAGTAGCGCCAGGAAGAATGAAGTGACTGGGTCAAAGCTGAAAGGACACTCAGTTGCAGATGTATCTGGTGGTGAAAGGAGAGTCTGATGCTGTAAAGATCTATACTCCATAGGAACCTGGAATGTAAGATCCATGAATCAGGGCAAGCTGGATGTGGTCAAACAAGAGATGACAAGACTCAACATCGACATCTTAGGAATCAGTGAACTAAAATGGACAGGAATGGGTGGATTTAATTCAGATGACCATCAGGTATACTACTGCGGGCAAGAATCCCTCAGAAGAAATGGAGTAGCCTTCATAGTCAATAAAAGAGTAGGAAAAGCAGTACTGGGAAACAACCTCCAAAATGACAGAATGATCTCAGTTCGAATCCAAGGAAAACCATTCAACATCACATTAGTCCAAGTCTATGCTCCAACCACTGGTGCTGAAGAGGCTGAAGTTGACCAGTTCTATGAAGGCCAACACACCTTCTAGAATTAACACTCAAAAATGATGTCCTTATCATCATGGGGGATTGGAATGCTAAAGTAGGAAGCCAAAAGATAACTGGAATAACAGGCAAGTTTGGCCATGGGGTACAAAATGAAGCAGGGCTGTCGTGCCTAATGACTTGGGGGAGGCGTTAGCACACAAAAGAGGGCCAGAAGCCCCCAGCAAGGATCAGGCTTTAGCGCAGGGAGATTTATACTTGGTGCCCACGCACAAACAGCCCCCCCCCCACGCCACATGAGTCTCAAGTGTTTGAGATTGTTCCCGGAAATCAGGAAGGGGAGCCGGTTGTCATGGAATGTGACCAACTCAGGCAGAGACTTTGACGCTTAGACCAATTAGAACAGAGAAGGAGAGAAAGACGTTTGTCCAACCCCCATGGAGAGGGACGTATGAGGACCACGTGGCAAATCTCAGAGAGGTCAGAAAGGAGGGGGCAACTGTGTTGCTTGGAGCTCTCTGAGGTAGCTCCTACACTATCTGTCATAAACATAAATCTTGCAGTCATTTGGAATAAAGGTCTTTAGTTTTTATTGCCTGCGTCTGTGTGAGTAATTGGGGACGTGAGTTACGACCCCACAACAAGGGCACAGGCTGGTAGAATTTTGTCAAGAGAATACAATGGTCATAGCAAACACTCTTTTCCAACAATCCAAGAGATGATTCTACACATGAACATCACCAGACGGTCAACACAGAAATCAGACTGAATATGTGCTCTGCAGCTGAAGATGGAAAAGCTCTATACAGTCAGTAAAAACAAGACCAGGAGCTGACTGTGGCTCAGATCATGAGCTTCTGCTTGCAAAATTTAAGTTTAAATTGAAGAAAGTAGGGAAAAGCACTAGGCCACTCAGGTATGGCCTAAATCATACCTGAGACATCACCCTGCCAACAAAAGTGCGTATAGTCAAGGCTATGGTTTTCCCAGTTGCAATGTATGGCTGCGAAAGTTGGACCAGGAAGGCTGAGTGTCAAAGAATTGACGCCTTTGAATTGTGGTGCTGGAGAAGACTCCTGTGAATCCCTTGGACTGCAAGGCAATCAATCCAGTCAGTCCTAGAGGAGATCAACCCTGACTGCTCTTTAGAAGGCCAGATACTGAAGATGAAATTCAAATACTTTGGCCATCTAATGAGAAGGAAGGACTCACTGAAGAAGAGCCTAATGCTGGGAACAATTGAAGGCAAAAGAAGAAGGGGGCGGCAGAGAATGAGGTGGCTAGGTGGAGTCACTGAAGCAGTGTGAGCTTAGGTGGATTCCGGGGGATGGTGGAGGACAGGAAGGCCTGGAGGAATGTTGTCCATGGGGTTGCAATGAGTTGGACATGACTTCGCGACTAACAACAACAAAGTGCCTATTCCAGTAAATAATAAACTATTCCATTTATCTGCAGCATTAATTATATTTTAATTTCTCATATTTATATGCATATACTCCTTTAAACTCTCTGTTTCTACGACATCAATCACTTGGCAAAGTCCTATGAAAGTATATGGGGAACATGTGCACCAAGACACAAAAATGTTTGAGTAGAACATAAGTCATGACACTGCAGCACATGGGAAGTGCTCACCCAGCACTGATGCTCTCATGTGTAGTTGGCATCTAGGGCAAATTTCAGGAGAACAGCCTCATGCATCCAATGAAGGAGGGCTGGGCCTTCAAGAACTTATGCCAAAAGGAGCAAGCAAACTAACACAGGTTAATACAGACTTCAGAAACCTGGTGCCTTCCTGAAGTGTTGAACTGCAATGCTCATGCCTGGAAGATGCTGGGGGTTGTAGTCCAGATAAGATGGAGGTTCTGTTGGTGGGTGATTCGAGCTCCTGGGTAGGTGACTTGGGCCTTGCCCTGGACGGGGTTGCACTCCCTCTAAAGGACAAGCTTGGGAGTGCTCCTCGACCTGGAGCTGTCCTTGGAAGCTCAAATGACAGCGGTGGCGAGGAGCGTTTTCCTTCAGCTTTGGCTAATCTATCAGCTGCATCCCTACCTGGAGGAAGATTGCCTAGCAACAGTAACACATGCATTGGTTACTTCCCGGCTGGATTTCTTTACATGGGGCTGCCCTTGAAGACAGTCCAGATACTTCAGATGGTGCAAAACAGAGCTGCCAGGTTGCTGTTGGGAGACTGGGCGTTATTTTCATATAACCCCAGTCCTCTACCAGCTCCACTGGCTTCCCATTGAAGTCCAGGCTCAATTCAAGGTGTTGGTTATTACCTATAAAGCCCTAAATGGCTTGGGACCAGGATACCTAAAGGAACGCCTTCTTCCCTATTTGCCCTCCCGCCCCCTTAGATCAGCAACAGAAGCCCTCCTCTAGGAACCCTCTTTGAAAGACGTTAGGAGACAGAGTACCCGGAAGAGGGCCTTCTCTGAGGTGGCACCCCAACTATGGAATGTGCTCCCCAGAGAGATCCACCTGGCACTGTCATTATGTTTTTCAGTGCCAGGTTAAGACCTTTTTATTTAATCAATATTTTAATATGTTTTAATATTGAATTTGATTATTGTATTTTATTTACTTGCAGCCAGAGTGGGTCGTCAATTTATTTATGCTGTAAGCCATCCAGAGACATAAGTAATTGGACGGTATACAAATTTTATGAATAAATAAATAGTACAACATATCTGGCATTAACCAAAAACAACAGCTTCTCTTGTCATATTGGAGAACAATAGGCATGTTATATATGCTCAGAACATCACACACAGATTTCCATGTACAGCAATGCTCTACTGTTTGCAGCCTCCTAACTTTGGTTGGTTAAGTCAGAAAAGAGCAATGTATCCTCTGCACTTCTGCATGAAATGGGCTGAAAGTATCTACTCTTTTTCCTTGTTAGGAATGCATCCCTTCCCAGTTGCCTAGCAACATTTGTCAAGCAGGTAGCCAACCAGGTAAGTTGTTATTGACAAATCTTGGACAAATGTGAACTCTGAAAAGCTCAAAGCCCCTCTTTCAGTGCTGCACATCACTCAGAGAATTAATTGGTGATAGCATTTGGAAGAGATGTCTTATTTTTAAAAGGATGCTTTGCATCAGCTTTCCTCAGCTACTGCTTCCTCCGTCCCTATAGAACCATGCTGGATAGAATTGATACTCCATCTAAAATGTTTGGAGGACTTCAGGTTGGATTTACAGAAATTCTCAAAGAACAAATTTCTCAAAATCAGTTAGCTATGACACTTAGAACCCCTATGTTTTGAGGTGCTGTCTCTGATTAATAGATATTTGCGGGTGGAGGTGGAAAGCTTGAACAACAACAACAAAAAATAGCATTGGCTGACCCCACGGTGCAATTTCCTAAGGACATGTGCTTGGCTGCTGCTGGAGGCCAAGAACTGGAAAGGATGGACTTTTGGCTTGTGCTACTGAGATGTATTAGTACATCTGGTTTAAAAAGGGTAGGCAAGTTGTGACCTTGCAGGTGTTTTTGGCCTGCAACTTTCACCAGCCCTAGCCAAGCAGAGCTGATGTGAAGAGGGGGGCATAATGGAAGTACTAAGCCCAGACATTTGGCAGGCTACATGTTCTTCGGACCCATCTAAGGAAATACAATACTATGACCATGTCAAAGCAAAGCTTTGCAGCTGTTCCTCACCTCCCAAGTGGCACTCAAGTCGGTTTCATGGTATAGCCATTTCCCATTTTCATCCCTAGGATAAATGACTGCTCCAGGCTGGAAAAATGAAAGGTGTTATGGAGGATTTTGAAAGAGAGCCATAATGTACCAATATTCTCTTCTCACACCTTGGGGAAATAAAATCTGGGGTTTGCGGGAAGTCAGAAAGTGGTGTGCAGAAGCGGGTGCTGAAAGCAGGGGCAGAAGGTACAAGTAATAAATGCGATAAAACAAACAAACAAAACTCTGATTATTTTCTCACATAAGCATTGCTTTGTCTCAAATTATCTACAAGCTGACTTTTAATACATTAAAGCAATGAATACCTTGCTTTTCTGAGCGCCTGCCACAGAGCCCAGAGGCCACCTTACCCCTACTGTCCGAGAACAGCTCAGGGCAGGGGCAGGAGGGAGAAGACCGTGTTTTGGGGCTGATAATTCTCTGCCTGAGGGCTGGGGCCCAGTTAGTCTTTCACTGTTCATGGAACTCACCCTGGGGGTTAGATGGCGCCTTTTGCATTGCCAACAAAGAGGAAATGGGGAGAACAGCAACAGCTATTTGCATAACTACATAGAATATTATCTGTTTGTAGAAGCTGTGGAGTAACACCAAATAATTACAGCATTGTATGTGGCTCCAAACCAAAAAAACCCCCAACAACCCACAAATACACACGCACATTTTCCAAAATGCATTGGGTGACAGTAAGAGGTCTATGGGCACTCTCTTTCACTCTCTCACATTTTGAGGAAGAAACTCTATGTTTCTTCACGTTTTTTTCACTGATTCTTTCGGGGGATTTCAAATGGAATGGAACAATTTCTACAGTTGCTCCAAATAACATCTTGATAAATCATGAAAACAACTCTGCATTTTTGAAACATAATTGCTGTCAAGATACTGTAACAGTACTGGGTTAATCAATTAAAAAAAGAAATATTAGGTACAAATTCAATGCATCTTTTGTCCTGGGGTATTTGAGAGACTGAAGGTCTGAGGCTCAGCAAAGAAGCAGGCATGTTTAAACCAAATGAAGGATTCAGCCAAAGATTGTGTGCCATATTAAACAACACCTCTTTAGATACGATGATACTTCCTATTAATAGAGCTTCAGAGACAAATGAAGAATTGCAACCAGCAATCACAAAAGTACAAGACGTACTAACATGAGTTACAATTCCTCCTTTTCTTCAAAGCTTGTCAGTCTAGATAAGAAGAGGAAACAATCGCATGACAAACTGAAGAAGCCCCCCCCCACAAAAAAATGCTTTACAGACAAAGAAGCTGTTAGCTTCAAAGGGGGAAATGCAGAAGAAGGCCAGATGAAAGAAAAAGCCTCAGGTTAACCTGAAGGGGTTTTTGCTACCTTTGGTAACCATTATTCCATGCATCTCAAAGTATTGCAGGGAATGGGAGAAAGACAAAATGAATAGGAGGCAAGGTATGGAAGAGAAAAGAAGTAAAGAAGGTCCTAAGTAATAAAAGAAGCAGAGAACCAGCTGTACAGTACTTACATATATGTTACATATCTTCATGTATTAGTTCATAACAAGACATACTAAGGTTGTTAAAATAATTATGCATAAATTTCAACATAGGTAGCCCAAATATTCATATTTTTCTCCACTTATCAAGTAAGTCTAAATACATAATTCAAACACTGCAAGTTTCATTTACTGTTCTGCCCAAAGATAGTGGAAGTATGGTGAATGGAGGAAAGGCAAGGAGTCTGGTGTGAGTAGAGGAATACGTTCAGGGCATTAGAAAGACTGTAAGAGCGCAGAAGAAAAATCTATGAGTAAATTGACTGGGAGAACAGGTGAAAAATAGTAGCTTCTATGGTGAGCTAGCTATCCCTTGTTCAAGACCAAGGCAGAAAATATTGCTTTCTCAAAGTACATAGAGAAACCAAATTTGCTTCCATTTGATGCCTTATTACAAAAACTTCCAAAACAGGACAGTAGAGAAAATGGAACAGCGATAATAGCAGCTAAATCACATGAGCATCATCATCATCAAATAACTACTTCAAGAGGACTAAATCAGATTAGGTAGATTAAAGAAGATTCTCCACTGGCACCCATGCATGATCAGCTGTGGCACCAAGTGAGTGTCTTTGGACGTATGTTCTAGTGGTAGGGCTCTGGAGCTAGAAAAGCCCTTTCCCTCACTCACTGCCCATCTGATTCCTGATAGCTGGGTGCCTGGCGAAGGCTCTCAGGTGATGGTGGCGCTGGCCCATCATGTTCTTGTGGTAGTCCTTGGATACCCATGCCCAAGCCTCATGGAGTATAGGTGGACACCTGATCCCCTACTGACAGTTTGTACTATACTCACATAATACCTGAACAGTAGCCATTGCTGGCTAGAGCTTATGACACTTGCATTGCAAAATATCTGAAATGTGCCTGGTTGCCTAACCCCTACAGCTGAGATAGGCCTTGGCTGTGTAGAGTTAGGCACAGTTAAAAAAAATTTTTTTTTTGAACCAGCTGTTCGCTTTCCTACCCCTAACCCTAAAAAAAGTTTTAATTTTAGCAACCAAGGAGATTTGACCAGGGTCCATATTATAATTTAAGGAGATGTTCTCATATACTAATTTGTTTGGTCGTTCCACAGGTGAGAAAGGAAGCGCAAGCAAAATATTGTAAGCAAATGTGTATTTAAATAATTTTGGTTATATGACTTTGACTATTACTGTTACTCATTACAGCAACAGCAGCAACAAATAACATCAGGGAACTCGTAACAGCAAGCAGTAAGTGGCTGATTAAGGGAGCAATCCTTTGGTCCCTGGGAGGACATCTCAGTTCATAGGATATTTCAATTTCACCTCCCAAAGCTGTAGATCCTGCTGCAACTTTGGGAGGGGAGTTCCTGATCCAGTTTCTCTCCCCCTCCTTGCACAGCTACTGTGCAAAGAACCACAACACCTGCCTTCTGAGGTTGTAAAAGTTACTTTGGATCACCTGGTGGAGGTCCCACAGGGAACGTTCCACTGGGTGGGGCAGGGTGAGCAGAGGGTCCGCAGAACCCTTTGACCTCATTCCTGGAAGCATATCCCCTCCAGATATTCTCCGAGGTCTATCTAGACATTTTTCAGAGGATAAAGAAGCAAAAATTGCCTCCTTTTCTCTTCTTACTCAGTTGGAAGCACCCTGGCAGGGTGCAGGAATCTCGAAAGCCTCCACAATCAGAAGCTTCCATTTCGCAGGGGGAATCCTGATACAGTCACACCTAAAGAAGTCCTTTTGGGGAGCGGGGGGCGCATGGCAGGGTGTGCCTGCAAAGCATTGTTGTTTAGGGGCAGCCTCCTCTCTCATGCCAATCCTGCTGGCCCATCCAGACTGCTGGCCACTGATTCACCCCTGTGAACGTGTGGTTTGCAGCTAGAGATTTTGTTCAAATAGTGATCACCTACACACCTGTTTATGAGGAAGCACCGAAGGAGAACGTGTTCATGTGAATCAGTAGTTCTGTCCTGTAGATTTGCTCTTAGTGTTCATAGCTCATCTTTAAGCACACTAGGAGGAGCTCTAACACAACTCATCTCTTTACCTTAAAAGCCATTGGCAACTCAATAATGTAAAGATCAACGTAGTCCAGCTGCAAGATCTTTAGCGTGTTCTCCAGTGTCGGGCGCACCAGTTCTGGTGGGTGACATGTGTTCCATAACTACGGAAAAAAAGGAAGAATAAAGAGATAAATTGGGAAACAACCGATTTTTGTCAGAACACTTGAAGACTAACACCTGAAAGGAAAAACACGATATTTTCACAGCATGTTGACAAAGGTTAAATAGCGACAGTCACACTTACTAGAATAAAATGCTAGAATAATTTAAAAGTACTAGAACACTAGAATAAGAAAAGAATCATGTATTTCAGGTTTACAAAAGAAGAACAATACTTTTTAGAGGGCCTGATGTCTCTGAAGAGTTCTCCATAAACAATTATGATAATTGAAAAAGTGTCTGTCCATTCCACCTGCTTCCTGAGGAGTAATAACAACCCGCAAATAGAAATGTTTTTGTTGTTGATTAAAGCAGCCTTAAGAAGAGTGGAAGTGCTACCTGGGATCAGCCTGCAAGCCCAGCTATGCCAGCGTTCTGTTCATGCAGTGGCTGTCCAGCTGCCAGCAGAAAACTCCTAAGCAGAAAAAGAGTGCATCAGCACCCACCTGGCTGTGCCCCTCAGCCACTGGTGCACACGGGCATACAGGAAATTGCATCTAGCCATCATGACTAGTAATTATTATTACTATTATTATTATTATTATTATTATTATTATTATTATTATTATTAGAACATTTCTATGCCACCCCTTGCCGAAGCCTCGGGGCGGCTTACAACACAATCAATGATGGAGGAGCCTTCTCCTCCATAAGTTTGTCCAGTCCCCTTTGAAAGCCATCTCTGTTGATGGTCATCACTGCGTCTTGTAGAAAATTCCACCATTTAATTATGTACTGTCCTTCCTTTCATCGGTCCTGAATCTCCCACCAGTCAGTTTCACGAGATGACTCCAGACTGCCACTTTCATCAAGCTGTCCACCACAACCTCCAACGACATGGTCCAGTAACATCTGAAGACCTACATTTCTACACCCTTGTCATATCATATGACCCAATTTCACCTGTTGCAGGGATATTGATTGCACCTTTTAAAATGTCATTAGTGCTCTCATTCTCTCTCTCTCTCTCTCTCTCTCTCTCTCTCTCTCTCT
>NW_025335922.1:8007440-8028597 GCF_004798865.1 Varanus komodoensis | reverse complement strand
TCTCTCTCTCTCTCTCTCTCTCTCTCTCTCTCTCTCTCTCTCTCACACACACACACACACACACACACACACACACCAGAATTCTTCATGTTTCAGCTCCCCCTTCTTACATTACATTAAGTACTGCAATTCCTAGCTCACTGGGGAATAAGAGCCATGAAACTTACAGAACACACATTTTTGGTGTGTTTTTGGTTCCCCATTAAAATGCTGGTCTGAGGCCAAATGATTTAAAGGTATCCAGAGCAAACGGGGTCCAATTTTCTTGGATGAGTTTTGTACAGCATTTGGATGTTGACAAGGTGCTTGCACAAGTTCATGCAACCACTTCTGCACTAGATCCTTGCCTACCTTGGTTTATAAAATCTAACAGGGAAGGAGCAGTTGACTGTGCCCAGCATGCGATTAATCCCCCCTTATGAGAAGGGATTGTTTCATGCCATATGAAAGAAGCAGTGGTGAGATAACTCCTGAAAAAATCCTCTCTGGACCTAGAAGATATTAACAACTTTTTATTGTTGTTATTTTTATTTTATTTAAATGTTATTTTAATTTAAATGACCTTTTTATTTAAATGTTATTTTAATTAACTGTTAAATTATTTATTGCTTTTATTTATTGCCTGGATGTATCCAATCTTTATATTTTTGTACATTGTTATTTATTTTTTGGAAGCCGCCCCGAGGCTTATGCAAACGGGACGGCATACAAGCATTCCAAATAAACAAACAAACAAACAAACAAGCTTTAAGCCAGTGGCAAATGTTCCTTTCTCAGGCAAGATCCTTGAACAGATGGTGGCCAATCAGCTTCAGGTATTCTTGGGGAGAACTAATTATCTGGATTTATTTTAGTTGGGGTTCCAGCAGGGCTTTGGCACAAAACAGCTTGGGCTGCCATATATGGCGCCCTTCTTTGGGAGATAAACAGGTGGAGTGTGACCCTATTGATATTCCTGGATTTACCAGTGACTTTGGATATCATCAGCCATGGTATCTCCTGGAGCAGCTGCATGAGTTTAGAGCAGGGAGGGAGGTACTACTGTGGTTCTGCTCCTATTTTGATGGCCAGTTCAAGAAGGTGATGCTTGGGGAGTACTGCTCATGGCCAATGGAATCTCCAGCATGAGTTTCTCTAGGGGTCAGTTTTGTACCCCCTCCTGCTCAACCACTGAATGAGAGACATTCAAAAAGAAACTGGACAGCCATCTGAGTGCATTGGTGTAACCTGGTGTCCTGCAACAGCAGGGGATTGGACCCAATGGCCGTCATGGCCCCTTCCAACTCTACTATTCTATGATTCTATGAAACCAGTGAGTCAGGCCATCCAAAATGTTGGAGTGCATTAGCATCAGCATGCTGATGACATATAGCTTTACTTCTACTTTTCATGTTTATCAGGTGAGACTTTGGATGTGCTAAATCAGCACCTGGCTTTAACAATGGACTTGATGTTGGCTAAGAAACTGAACTCTATCCACACAAGACAGAGATGATGTTAGTGGTTGGTTCTTCTGAACAGGTGGAGGATGCTCAACCTGTGAAGGATCAGATTTGTGGCTTGGGGGTCTTCTTGAAGCCATCTCTGTCACTTGCTATTAATGGGGTCTAAGTGGCATGGAGTGCCACTATAGCTTGGGGCCCAGCTATGCCCCTACCTGAACAGGAATCACCTGGCTTCAGTTCTTCAGTTCTAACCTCCAAGTTAGATTATTGCATTGCACTCTACGTGCGGGTGTCTTTAAAACTGTTCAGAAGCTGCAGTTCATGCAAGATGTAGCAGCCAGATTAATAACTGAGACCAGAAGGTCTGAACATATAGGACAATTTCTGGTCAGCTTGTATTGGCTACCTATATGCTGCCAAACTTGAGTGAATGGACTGGTTTTAACCTATAAAGTCTTGCATGGCTTAAACCCAGAATCCCTCACGGAGTATCTCTCCTGACCTAAATCTACCCAATGTTCAATTTCGGAGATCTTCCTCTGATTTCCACTTCCAAGAGAGGTTCAGAGGGTAGAAATAAGAGGACTTCATGAGAGTGACCCATGATCTCCTCCCTGGAACCACTGCTCCTCAATCCTGGTACCACCACTGTCATGCCTTCTGTGCTGGTGTAAGATGGTCCTCTACTCCCAGACCTTCAGTGGTATGCAAAGGCATATGACGGGGCATTTATGTCAACTCTCATTTTAACATGTCCAGTATTTTCACTGAAATTGATGTCGATGTTTAAATTGCTTTATATTTCACATATGTGTGTTTTTTATTAGTGGTTCAGTGGTACTTCGGCTCACAAACTTAATCCGTTCCACGACTCTGGTCACTACACGAATTGGTCATGAGCCAAGCCAAGTTCCCCCATAAGGTTAAATGTAAATAAGGTTAATCCATTCTGTAAACATTGTTTTTAATCGCAGGGAAGATGGGCGCAATCGTGGGCACGCTGAGGGGGAGAAGAGACAGGCGTGATCTCCCCCCACCCCCAGCACGAGCACGATCATACCCATGTTCCCTGCACCAGTGCAACTGCAATCATGGCCATCCCCCCCAGCATGATTGTGGCCATCTTCCCCCCCTCCCCCCACACGACCGCGATCGCACCTGTGCAGGGAAGACAGGTGCAATCACGGTTGCCACCCAATGCAGAGTTCGTGACCCGAGTCAATTTTTTTCTGAAATTTTTGTTCATGACCCGATTTGGCCATGAACTGAGGCGTTCATGAGATGAGGTACCACTGTCTTTGTCACTCATAATACTACGAAGCGTTCTGAACTGCGCAGTTTTGGCTACTAGTAATATAGCACTGAAGCAAAGAATAAGAGTATTTTCCAGAAAGAATAATGTTCAGTTGTAGTATCCATTATCTTCATTAGGAACAGGGTTCAAAACAGTTATACAAACATGATTTTTATTCATTTTATTTTATTTTTGTCCTGAACCTGCAGGTCACAGTACTCCTAGTGACTCACAGTACACGTCTATACATGCCCACTACAACTTCCCTTTACTGCCAGGTAAATGGGCACAGAATTGTAACCTAAGTCTGCATTGCTATCTCCATTTACCTGGAAGGAAGTCCCATTGACTTCAGTGTGACTTCTAATTGGACAAGTAGAGATTTGTGCTTTGTGAATTAGGAGCCAGTTCTTAGCTTGATGTCACCCTTTTCAAAGTTCACCTGAAAAATGCTTGAAATTTAACCCACCTGAAATTTAACTTACCCTTTGTACTTTTTCACCATTTCCAAAAACTAGGTTCAAGGGTATAGACAGCACTGTCAACAAATGAAAATACAGGAACTCTGCTGAATTCCCCACCTGTACAAGGACATCACTTTCATAACAAACTTTACTGATTTGCTATAAGACAGAAAAATCCATTAGGATGAGAAAGGAGATCCCAAAGAAGCAGCCAAAAAATATTTTGTTAAAAACTTGGCAACTGATGGAGATGGCTCAGCAAGATCCTTCCTCACAGGGAGCAAATAATTTTTAAAATGCTTTGCCTTTCAGGAATGTGCCAGAGTACAGATATGGGCGCTTCCAGCCAGCATTGATTTTATGATGGTGGTGCACAGTCGTGTTCCAGAAATGATTGAACTGAACTCATTTTATGTAATTTCTGAAATGTTGGCTGCCTAACCTTAGACTGTGAACAAATTTCACAAGTTTTCATCAGAGGAAAAATAGAGAGGCCTGGTTTGCTGTCTTTTGCACAGGGCTTGCTTTTCCAGCTCACACAGAAAAAACATGAAACAAGTCAACATTCTTAAAAGCTATTAACAGACCAAGACGCTGAGCACAGAGTCAGCTCCAGGTTTCTGAGGGCCCATGGAAAGCACCCACTCCCTCAGTGAGTCCCCAGCTGTCCTTGCTCCTTGTCTGCCCTCTCATCATGGCTACCCCTTGCTGGCTTTAAGGGGAGAGACAAGGAGCCAACCGGCAGCGGAGCATTCTGTGCTTCCTCCGCATCACCACTGTCATCTGGGCCAGAGCAAGAAGCAGGTGAGCACGCAGTTGCATGGGGAAGGGCAGGAGCAATCCCAAAGTGCTCTTGGCAGTGGGCTCCTGTTGGGAAGTGCATCCTTGGCAGGTGCCGACTATACCTGCACTCGATGCAAGCCCTGGTTTAGCCAGGCAACACAGATGCACTGTAACTGGCATAATGATGTGACAGGGAAAGAAACAAGACACTGTTGTAACATATAAAATCTCAGCAATACATTTACCCCTTAAAATGTATTAGACTACTAAGAAGCAAAACATGGTAACACAATGGACTGATGATGGTGCACCACAACCCTATACATACCTACTCATTACTTAGTCCCACTAAATTCAGTGGGGCTTATTCCCAGATAAAGGGGTACAAGATCGCAGCCTCTATCTACTTATCTGGAAATAAGCCCCATTGAAATCAGTGGGGCATATTTCTGAGTGTGTGTGTGAACCACTGCAGTACCAATGTGTACTTTTCATACCCATGTATCTCTAGGATAAATGCTCTACCACTTCTATACTTATTTTTTCTTAGCTGACTAATCCATTAGAAGCTGGTTCCAAATTTTAGTGCTTTAAGTGACAGTTTCTAGTTTCACAAGAGCTTTCGATTGGGGTGGGATTATAATTTTTGCAGCTTTTAGTCGTGATGGTCAATACATAAAATATTTATGGGATGACAATCCTTTCTGTTCCTGTGCAGATGCTCAGGACTGCCAATTGGAAAGTTTTTGTCCTTTACACTGTTTAGTTTTAAATTGCTACAGATCTGGATCCAGACTAAGGTGGAAATGTTAAATACACAAGTAATATTACTGGACACAATAGGACTTAGAAATATGCATAAGGTCACACTAGAACTGAACAATGCTTGGGTTCAACAATCACAGAGGGAAAATAAGCTATGATGACTTCTTTTCCATTTTCATGCATGCCAGCCACAAACTGCCAAATTAGCATAATTACTCTTACCAGGCAGAGGTTGCTGTGATGTCTTAAGTGAACCTTAAGTGAAAAAGCTCATTCCGCATTTAGGAAATGCACTGGAAGATTAGTGAATGTCATGGAATAAGGCTGATGTTGCACAAACTATTTCTTCCATGCCTGTGTCTCCTGAAGAACCTAAAGAGTCAGACTGCTAAAGAACACTCAAAAGCTCTTAGCTTGATATTTTTTCCCCAAGGTTAGCTTCATACTCAAAGTATGACTTTGAAATGTGAGAACTGCCAAATGTATGTGTCAGCTACGTCCATGTGCTTCTAGCATATCTAGAAGCAAACATCATGCAATCTTAAGATTAGACTATCACAAAAGGTATGAATAAGTAGGATGCCACTGCAACCTGCATGAAGCTAAATTGGGTGAGTAAAACCTGAAGGAGTTGTTATCTAGGTGGAACTCCAAGGAGACTTGGACCACAGAGGTACAGCGTACTGGCCATTTAACCAAGATCTCTGTGTTGCTATTCATCTGGAGTTCTCAACAGCAGAAAGAAGTCAGTCACCTTGTTTAACACTTGCTTTACTATTCTGTATCAGTCTCCCTGCTCTTCAATCAAATTTCTAACTTCTATCCATTTGTGTGCCTCTTGCTTCTAAATCCTACGAATATAATTTTTTTTTTTTAATTTCTGGCAAAGCATTCAGTGTAGGGGCAGAACTAACAAGCCCTCCACAAAGCCCACAGTCTGCTGACTGATGGAAGGTCAGCTTGTACAGCTACTCAACCTATGTGGAGCTCTCCGTGGTGCTGCCAACTTCTGCTTATCCCACATCTTCACCAAGGGAAGTCTGAAAAAAGCCATTCCTGGCCACAACAGCCTCATGTATCACAAGCAGAAAACCTGGGGGAATATAGATACCACTGACCTGAAGATTTATTCCTCAGGAAGAAGTAATTCCGTCTACAGAAGGCTGTACACATTGGGTGGGCAAGCTAGTGGCTTCCAAGTGCTTGATACTGCAACTCCCATCTGCCCCAGCCAACATGGCCAATAGCCAGGGATGATGGGAGATGTCCTGTTGGCCCCACTATGATGCAGCTATGGGTCTGGACTTGCCATTAGAAAGTCATTCTTTGGCAATACAAAAATGTTGACACATTGTGACTTGAACAGTTTTACAGAATGTCCAGGAATCAGTTAACTCTTTCTGTATAGCAAGAGGAAAAACAGGAGGGATATAAATGAAACAACAACAACCTTTTTAACTTCTCATATATGGCATACTGACACTTAAGGTACGATCTTATAAATATTTAGATAGGAAAAAAGCCATATAACCCCAAACTTGTCCAGCAGGTCACTTTTCTGTCTAAATAGGCATAGAATCCCACAAATAAACAAACAGACAAATGAAACACTCTTCACAGCAATGGCTGGGACCTAGTCTCAGATTTCACAAGCAAATAAGGCAAGGTAACCAGGCAATTACCACCCCTACAATTTTGTTGCCTAGCTTGTGCTAAGAGATATAGTATGCTTGACCATGTATGTTTGATTCATCAACCATAATTTTGTTTTTGATCCACGCTACATGTGTCTAATACCCTTCTAACATGTACGAGGAATCATGAGCACACAATGAACACTCATGAAAAGGAGGCATGTATTCGCGTCTCAAATTGAGTAGCCATGGCATATAACTTGCCTCGTGACTGAGCTGTTCCTCAGCTCCACTGAAGCTTCCACCACCCCAAACGAGTTAAACATGGGAAGCTTTCAACTATCTAGCACTACAGGCCAAACTTTTAGAGAGAGAAAAAGAGAAGGCTGGGAAATTAAAAGGAATGCAAAGCTATGCCTGGCAGAGAGCCAAAGAATGCAATTCTAAGAAACTAGATGCAGACTGGAAGAGATCAAGTGCGACAGCCACCAATGTCCAAATGGGAAAAATGAAGACAGGTAAAAAATGATGGAAAAGTTTTAAAAGGAAAAGGCTGGTGAAGCCCAAGCCTCCCCAGTGAGCAAAATTAAAGAGTGAGGGAAATGACATCAAATTGCTGAAAAGCCAGGCATTCAGTTCAGAAGTGAGGAATAGCTCCCAAAACGATGGAAGTGAGGCTGTTGTACTTCATGAGAAGGCCAGACTCAGTGGAGGAGGCAATAGTGCTAGAGAAAATCGAAAGCGGAAGAAGAGGGAGACCAATTATGGATGGATCAGTTCTATAAAGAAGCCACAGCCTTGTGTTGACAAGAGCTGAGCAGGGATGTCAAGGACAAGACATTCTGGAGAGCAGTCATTCATAGGGTCGCTATAAGCCACAGATGACTTGACGGCACACAATGACAATAAAGCTCCAAATAGTCTCAAAACCAGGAGGCGTTTCTCTCAAAGGTAGGCAAAAACCAGGCTGGGGCCAAAAAGGCTTTGCAACAATCCCAAAATCTCCTGCGACAGGTCAGAGCTGAGCAAAAACTAAAGCTCAAATAAGGAAGGAAGGAACACAGGTGCATTGTGTTTTGGATTTCATGATGGCCCTTGATTTTTCTGCCTTTGGATTAGCCCCTTTCCCCAGTTGCCAATTGGACCATTTGGTTCTGAACTGGTGAAAAACACATGGGAGGGAATAGAAATCTGCAGGGACAGTTTCTCATTGTTTCAGGCAGCTGTCCTAATCAGGATACATCCAGAGCTACAGAGCTGTGTGTTGCAGGAAGCAACAAGCATTGTTCCATGGCACCACTGGGCCTCTGTCTGCCAGACTGCCAGCCTTTCACCCTCCAGGAAACAAAACTTTCTGCCCTAAAGGAAAGGCAAGCCCACTCTGGAGTCAGAGTTTCACTACCATTCCATTCCGCGGCTTCCTTCGGAGTCCTTTGTCTTCAGCACCTGAACCCCAAAAGGGTAACACTACCCACCTCACCTCTGGCCTGGCCACAGCTCGAATATGGTCCCTAAGAGCTTCTCCAAAACAGACCTTGGCCCTCTGGCTGAAAAAGGCTTGTCCCCCCTCCCCTTATGTCTCATGGAACTGAACTTGCTAGATAAAGCACTAACCCAGCCTTTGGTGGTTAAAAGTTAACAAAAAGATTATTAAACTCAATGAAAAGAAACACAGCACCCTGACCAGAATCCAAAGACATTTTGCTACTACCAGGAACAATCCCTGAAAAGCTGCAGGAAGTCCTGGTTCACACACACAGCACACGTTCTTCGAATGCTCCCCGTCGGATCCACTTTGGAGGATGCTATGCATAAATGGGTTCTGCAGGAGGCAGCTGGTGCTGGTGCTGCGGAGGGAGGAAACCCAGGGACAGGTAGAGCAAGCATTGCCCCACTGGATCTCTGCACTTGCCTGGAATAGACACAGCACATGAGCACTGCCTGGACTGAGCCAAACGTCCAGCCAGAGAGCTTCAGGGAAATGCAATGCTTGAACCTGCCACTTGGAGGAGGGGGGGACCGCTGTACAGCAACAACATGTGCAGCTCCTGCCAAGCGCTTACATCCCAGCAGGATCCCACTGATAAAAGCCACGTGGAGTCATTCCTCCCCTTCAAGCACTGCAGTCCGCTTGTTCCCACGCTGCTGCCCCAAACAGCCGTGGTGGTGAGAAAGGGGGGCAGAACGTGCCACTGTTGGCCACCTGCCCCTCTGCCCCTCATGCGAGCGAGCGAGCGAGCGATAGCTGTGATGAGGAGGAGGAACAAGAAAAGGGTTAGGGTTAGGGAGGGGGGCACTGCAGGGGACCTTGCCTGTGGACAAGACTCTTACGATCTGCAGCTTGTGGGCTGAGAAGCTCTGGGATCAAGGGTCTAGTCCTATCCCGTTTCACAAGCCTTTCCCAGTCTCAGATATTCTGAAAGGTTCCCTGCACGGTGTGCATCCCCTAACTCCACACAAGTATTAGAACATTCCTCCCTGTGCATACAGGTTATAAGAGAAGCTATATGCACAGATCAAAGCTGTTGCAAGAAGCGGCTGCTGATCTCTGAGCTTAGCTATGACCCCAGGCCATCAACCAAGCAAATTATTAACGAATACACAAAGATCCTGTTACTAAGCGAAATCAAGTTCCTAATTGCAACTGCATTGTGTGCTGTCCCCAGTGATTATAATCAATGCATTTCCTTCCGTATCCAGAATCATACTAGACAGGCCTAGAGGGTTTGATTTCTATGCAAACAGGGCTCTGTAGAAGGTTTAGATGGAGCTCTGTTCTGCTCAGACATCACACTTGGAGAGGAACTTTGATTCTGCTTGCAAATGCTGTTCCTGCTCCTGCTTATCTGTTTCCTAAGTGCCACCTTTGATCGGTGGAAAACAAGCCACAGGTTAGTGCTGACAGCAGTGTGGTGTGCTGGTCAAGAGTGAGCCCGAGGAGCACTGGGTTTAGGTCCCCGCTCAGCCATGGTCCACTGGGGTACTTTGGGCCAGTCACTGCCTGTCAGCTTCACCTTCCTCATAAGGTGGTTGTGAGGATAAAATGGAGAAGAGGGATAGGATTGTGCAAGCTACCTTGGGTTCCTTGCAGAGGAAGAAAGGTGAGGTCAAAATGCAATGGGGATTGAACACTTTCATGGAGGAGAAGGCTATCCATGGCTACTAGCCCTGCTGGCTGGATGTTATCTCCATTGTCAGCAGCTGGAAGCTTGTGTACACCCGTTACTGAGGAGCTTGGGCAGCTGAAGGTCTTGCACGCATCCTGCTTGAGGGATTCTGTGAGCAGCTGCTTTGCCACAGTGTGAGCAGAGCACTGGACTGGACAAACCATAGACCTGATCCAGCATGGCTTTTCTTATGGTCTTCATACTACTAGTAATAATAATAGCCCCATGCATTTACCCACCCCACCCCACCCCACTTCGCCCCACTCCTGGGATCACTTCATTACTATTTCTCACTTTGCCACAGTAAAATATGTCTTCACGCTTGATCGTTCCTTCAGCAATTTTCTCCCGGATGGCCTGCCCAACTTCATGTTCATTAAAATACACGAAAGCCCCGTCAATGTGGCGGTAACCTGCATCAATGGCTCTTTTCACAGCTTCGGCACATGTGCCTTTTGGGGTCTGTAATCAGAAAAAAGAGGAAGATAAGAATGGTGCACAGCAATTAAAACAGCATAAAACAAGAGATCAAAATGTATACATAACAATCATAAACAGTCCAATATAATAAACCACCATAAAGCAAGCAAATAGTAATAGTACTAGTAGCAACATAAGAATAACTGATCTACAGTGAACCAATCATAATATAACAAAACCAGTATAAAATCAGAACCTTCTACTCAGCAATTAAAATAACGGGCAAATACAAAGTTTTTAACCTGGTGCCAAAGTGTATAAAAGGTTGGCCTCAGGCACACCTCCCTGGGGAGCTGATTCCATAATGGGGGCACCACTACCAAGAAGGCCCTTCCCCTTGGGCTACCTTCCTCATTTCTTTTAGAGGTGGCTCCTGGAGGACCTCCCTAGATGATCCTAGGATCTGGGCAAGTGTATGCAGGAGGCCTTCCTTTAGATATCCAGTTACACCAGTTACAAAACTGGACATGCAGTTCCAATACTGCCACAATTAAATAGGACGTTTTTGAAAACCAGTCACAGCATACTAAAGTGTGGCCCCAAAGGCCTTCCAGAAGAGTGTGGAGGTCGTGCTGCCATAGGTGGTAAGTCTCACAGTGAAGGTGTCACCAGTGATTAGGCCCTGCTATTCATTAAGCAGGCCATACTTCTATATCAACAAAACGCATCACCAATAAGAGGAGAGATTTGCATAGAGTTTGCATATGCTAATTTAGATGTATATGCACAAGCTGAAAGACATAGTATAATTTAGGCAGAAATACCATATGTCTCACTATATTAGAGAAGAACATGATGACACAACCAGGATGCTTACCTGTCCAGTCGGTCATCCAGGTGATGACTTTGGCCAGGAACTTTAAGGCCCTGGAGCTCTCCTTTTTATGATTATGCTGGTATCTTTAACATTAAACCAGACTCGGATTAGATAGCCCTCTTTCAACAGAGGACTCTCCTTCAAATAGTCCTTCAAGTGATTACTCACTACAGTCCTCCACTCTACCAGTGCCACGTGGAGGTGGGTAGAGACCTGTTTTCCCCTGCAGGGGAGGGCAAGACACATTCCAATGGAGCAAAGCTCAGGGAACCAAGGTTCCGTTTGGATGCCAGGAAGCACTTCCTGATGATTAGGAGCCCAAGGGTATGGAATGGGCTTCCAAAAGAGATGGTTGAAGACCCATTGGTGGGGGTGTTCAAGGATAGCCTGGACATGCACATGGTACACGTGTCATGAGCGGAGCCGGCTGGAGCCAGGGGTCAGACTAGATGGCCCAGGAACCCCCTTCTGACTCACTCTGTTTCTATGTTTCTAAGTGGAAGGTGGTCCTGTGTAAAGTACAATTTTGGACTACCCAGCTATGCCCCAACATCCACCTCATTTCTTTTGAAAGCATCTCCAGCAGCCCTCTCCAGACTTTCAACCTGAGGGTCAAAGTTAATTTCAGAGAAGTTTGGGGGGCTCTTTTCAAGGGCAGGTGGGACCAAATGCTAAAACGGGGCAGAGATTAAATGCCAATAACAGCAGCATATATCAAAAGGACCAGCATGTGCTCTTTCTGTAAGTCAGTGAGCATTTGCAAAGGCATCTCAGAATGGGAATAAAACTACACAAGGCTGGCTGGGGTATGCTGGAAGTTGTAGGAGTTTTGCTCTCTATATATGCAACCGATTGCGCAACTGATTGCGCCTTAAATCTCAGATACACAAACATCAGAGTCACTTGTTCTCTCTCACCCCTGAACAAAGAAAATAACTTTTGACAGAAGTCACATGCTCTACATTCTGGCTATTTTAAAACATGCATTACTTGGGGCTACCTTTAATGAATGAGTTTGTTGTATTCTTTCTTTGTAATAATGTCCCCAAGTTTTATAGGATTAGGGCAGGGGTGAGGAAATGGTAGCATCCCGGCTAGATATGTTCCAGTAAGCCTTCATACCTAACCCACAAGCTTTCCTCCTTCTGTCTCACTCTCTTTCCTCAGCACACTCTTCCATTTTCATCAAGCCCGCACAACCTAATAATAAGCAAAACATGGTGAGAGAAAGGAGAAAGAGCAGCTATGCATTACATCATCTCTCTCAATTATACCTCCGAGAGTATGGAAAACTCTACTTCTGAAGCACAGAAGTTTTGTAAAAACTGTAGCCACTGGCAGCAATTTCAGCAGGATGTACTGAGAGAGATAAGAGAGGGAAAAGAGACCACTTCACCAGCCCTGCTGAAAGGCTTAATATTTCCCTTTCCACGCTTTTTTTCCTTTTACACTGAAAGCCCACTGGCAGGGACTGCTTTGTTTCACTAATTCTGTCTAAGCTGCTTCAGGAGTCTCTCTGGCTGAAAAGTGGGATAAAAATACTTCAGCTATATAAACAAAGAGTGCACATTATCCGGAATCTTCTTGGATCTAATTTAAATACAGTGCAGACGGCTCTTTCACATCCAGTCATACCACGCTGACTGAACCTCACCCTCTCTCTATGTACGGTTAGGCATCTTTTATCAAACAATACTGCATCTAAGTAGGCTTTTTCTAATACCAGTATGTACAGACAATTTTAATTAGGGTTAGGTCAAATCAGTTCATCAGTTTATGACTGAATGTTTAGGTAGACCACAGAGGCGTTCAACATGCCCGTCTCCTTAGCTGTACCCTCACAGAGAGCTCAAAATTCAGGCAGCTCTGGTTGATCAACAAACCACTCTAGCTCTCCACCAGGAGCAGGCTTTTGGTAAAGCAAATAGGTCTTCCTTACCCATTCAAAACAAAGGAAACAAGATACTATGTGAGGTCTGCAGTTCAGTTCAGTTCAAATTGAAGGGAGAAATCTGAGGGGTTGATAGCTAATGAAGAGCTAGTGTTATATTCCTGGGAGACCTGGTCTTCACACACAGAAAGAATCATGAAAAACTGGCCTTAAGCTGCTAGGAAATGTAAACTCTGAGTAAGGAGTGTACGAACATATAACACTGTCTAACCATTAAACCATCCAATCCAGCACTGCCTCTTCCAGCTCAGAAATGGCTCTTTACAACAGAGATAGGAAATGTGTGGCCCTCCAGATGGTGTTCGATTGCTAATGCCATCAGCTCTCACCAGAAAAGTTTAGTGAGCTGCAGTGCCTGGAGCTGCAATTTAACAACATCTGGAAGGTCATGTCTGCTTTTAAGAAAGACCCAAGTGGTTTAATGTTTCATGCCATCCAGACATCTCCCAGCAGTTCCTGATCTCTGCCATTTGTAGAACACAAGACTAGTCTAAACAAGAGCTTTCTGGCTATACCTAATTGCCCACAAACACACAACAAGCATGCACAGAGATGTGAGCAAGTGAAACAGTGTCAGCAGTGCCAACTCCAGACGTTCTAAAACTGTCCGGCAAGGCACCTTCCTTGGGTGCCCTCCCTCAGAAAGTGTATAAAGCCTATAATGTCACAGCCTCCTCCTCTTTCTTGTCATGACTGCCACTTGCTTGCCTGAGAGGCAGAGAGACAGGGAGGGAGGAAGCACAGCCTCTCCTGTTCCTCATACTTGCCCCCACCATTGCCTGGGCTAGAGCAAAAGACAGGTGGGCAAGCAAGGCTAGCCTGGCCTTCTCTGTGGTCAAGCTGTGAAGTTGTCCATCTAGTCTTTGACTTCAGTGCTGAAGAGAAGGAAATGCTCCAAGAGGCTTTAGTAACTGACGATAGGTTCCTATGCATGCTGGCTTCAGGTGATAGAAGGCGCTTGGGTAAGAGACCTTCCATGGGCCTCCTCTCGCCACCATTGTCACCAGCCAATCTTGCTCCTCCTCCTCTTTCTCATCATGGCTACCACTTGCTGCTCCTCCTTTCAGCCTCTGCCACGGCCTCACCAGAGCAAAAGGCAGGTGAATAAGCAGGTTACCATGGTAAAGAGGATGAACAACTCCAGGCAGCTTTTGTCAGTGGGCCCCTGCTGGGATGTGGGCCCCTGGCAGGTACTTGACCATGCCTATCCTTGACATCAGCCCTGGATGCCTTCAAGACAGCACCATCAGTTCATATGCTTCAGAGTCATTGCTTAGGAAGCTCTAATCATATCACAGCTTCTTTTCATGTCTCCTGCTCTTCCCCCACTTTAGAAACATTCCCATATATACACATGTAGCCTAAGGAAGGCTGAAAAGGGCCTCAAATATAAATATGAATATAAATATACAAAATAAGACAAGAGTGAACATGCATCATATTTGTAATAGCAAACCAGCTCATATAATATGAGAAGAGTCATGCTGGATCAGACCAAAGGTCCATCTAGTCCAACCCTGTTCATACAGCGGGAAGCCATCTGCCTGCAGGATCCCTCAGGCAGATGTGAATGCAACCGCTCCCTCTTTCCCAGGCTCCCCATTCACTGGCGCATGCTGGCATCCTGCCTCTGATACCAGAGGTAGCACATAGGCATCCACACTGGAAGCCCCTGGAAGCCCTCTCCTCTGTGCATATGTCCAGTGCCCTCTGAAAGCCAGCCAGATTGCTGGTCATCACTACCTCCTGTTGCAGTGAGCTCCATAGTTTAACTATGCACTATGGGAAGAAGTCCACTTTCCTCTGTCCTCCCGATTAGCTTCATGAGCTGATGCCACATTCTAGTAATACCGAGTCCATCTAAGTGCAACCTTAAAAGCGTTGTTACATCAAAACCATTCCCCCAAGATCCACATGGGAGCAATACCAACACTGAGCCAACAAAAGTGACAAACAAAAACCCAGTCAACCAGCCAAACATATAAATGAACAAACCAACCAACCAACCAACCAGAAGACACATTTTAGTTGGTCTACCTTACAGAACTGGTTTCACCTCTTTGTCCATCTCCTGGGTGAACCAAACGCAAGGGGAGCTTCAGAGTGGAGCGCAGAAAGCAACCTGAGGTGTTTTAAAACATCACATTATGTTGTTAAACAACACCAATTAGCCTGTTTTACACTGGAAATTTTGAGTATCACATCTAAAGTTTTCTCATTTCTCTTTGAGTTGCTTTTCCCCCTTTTTTTTAGGTGAAACACTCAAAAAAAGGCTGGATGGGTTATTTTACAGTATTTTTCTCAGTGTGCATAGCCCTGCCCTTTTCAACCTCTCAGCACATAGCTTATTACCAAGGTCTTGCTCATAAAGAGGGTTGACTTTGCCTTTTGACTCTTAATACCTCATCAGAAGCCAAGATCCTTTGACTTCATAGCCAAACAGCTGGAGCTGATTAACACAAAATGAGGTCCAGAGCCACCTTCACTTCCTGAAATCCTAGTTAGCCTTCCATCCCCCCTGTATTTCATACAGCTTCAAACCTTTGATCTCCTTCCTCTGCAAGGAACAGATGACTGATTTAAAAAAAAGCAAGGCTATGCTACTCTATTTGGCCAACTGAGTTGGAAACACGGACGAGAGACAGGGTGGCCATACACATCACCAAAACGGAGGCCGAAAGAGGAGTCAGACTTCTAGAAACAATTACTATGATTTAAGAGAAATATGATACGTTTCACCACGGGGACAGCGATGAGGTGAGCAGAGGGCCTGCTGAGTCTGCTGTCCAAGTGTTAAGTAGTCCAGGGCCAGGGCACGCTTTCCCGAGCTGTGCCCTGGCCCATGCCCCCTATGGATATGTCCCATGCCCCCTATGGCTGTGCCGTCTCCCCGCTCCTTCGCCATGCAACCCTGCCTCATCCCCCCCATCGCCATCACTGCTGTACTTCCTGCCCACCGGCCCCCCACTCCCACAGCAGCACCCCACACCCTGTCAGCATCCCCTGCTCTGGACAGCAAGGTCCTGCAGAGGGCTGGCCGTGAAGGGACACTCTTGACAATCACCTGTACCAAGTCTAGTTGATCTCCTGGGACACCCCTCCCAGAATTTAAAAACTCTATTCATGTTTATGTGCTTCTTACTTTCCTCTTTTAAGGGGTCTGCAGCAGCTCACATGATTCTCCTCTTATCCATTTGACCTCCACTGCACATGAGGCTAACCATCGGTCCCGAGTGCCTGTCTCTGAAGAAGCAGCGCCTCTGAGCCAGGCATCTGACCTTGCTGGTTCTCCAAAGAGCTATGCTGACGCTTGCACTGGCTGACACAGCACTACAAAGAGCGTGTCCAGCCTGCAGCTTGCTTTGAGATTCTCAGAGTGGCTCTCAGGGTGGAGGGGGCTGCTCTGCAGACCCCCGTGAGCTTTGCTCTCCCCACATTTGCCCCA
The DNA here is from genome assembly GCF_004798865.1 of Varanus komodoensis. Classification (NCBI taxonomy): domain Eukaryota; kingdom Metazoa; phylum Chordata; class Lepidosauria; order Squamata; family Varanidae; genus Varanus; species Varanus komodoensis. Next base: position 8,012,352 of record NW_025335922.1, on the reverse strand, counting down.
GCGGGCAGTGCAAGGGAGAGCACCGTTTGCCACTCTCCCGCGATACTGCCTTAGCTGGGGGATTTGGTGTCTCGAGAGTGCCAGCCCAGAGCTTTTGATGGACAATTCCAGATCCTGTTCCTTCTTACTGTTCTCTTTAAACCAGACTGGGAATGAACAGTTCTTCCGATGGAGGATCGTTCCCCGGAAGCCCTTGAAATGGCAGAGCATTGCCTGTAAAGTTAGAGAGAATATTAGAATCTCAGGACAGGACCATCATTGTAGATTTTTTCCTAGAGGAGTGGCAAGCAAGAGCAAGAATCTGAGAATTCACTATTGGAAACATTCATGGTTTCCTTTCCTTTCCATTCTGAAGTGGAAAACACAGGGCATTTTAAAAGCACTTATTCGCTTCCCAATAGCAGACAGAGTTCAAGCAGACATGGCAAAATTCCTAGAACGGAAGACCCAAGTTACAAGCAGTAACAACATGCATATGGCCAACTGGTTAGGGGTATAAGCTCCCTTCACGCCTGCATCAAGTGTTGAGGAAATCTTTACAGAATAGGAACACAGAGCCTACCCCTGATGGGAAATCCCATATTGGTCCAGCTTGGTCTGAGTCATCTTTCGAAGCATCCTGAAACTCTGCACAGGGAGAGAAACAATTCTAAGAATCTCTAGTGGGCCAAGACTAACCTGTGGGGTATATGACTTCATCCTCCACTTTCCCCAAAGGAAAAGTTCTTATCTCCAATTAGCTGCTTTTTCTTGCTGCAGAAAGGGGTAAAGTAGAGGAGGAATCTGCTGCACAATTCCAAACTGCTTGCTTCAGCATCATCTGCTCTTTATGTCTGAGGTTTGTTTTGCTCCAATGGAAGCCAAAGAGGTGCTGTGGCTTGGTTTTAGAATGCCACCTGCAGATGCTACAGAATGATTCTTTTCCATCTACCTCTGAGAAGATAAGCAAAACATTGGTATTTGAGATGCTGCTTGGGGATTCAGTCCTGCTCACCTCTGCATAAATCTGTGGAGAGTTGTCCTGCTTACTTCCAAGCAGGATTAAAATCTGTAAGAAGCACCAACTCTCACCCCACCCACACCTGGAATACTCCCACCTCCCAAGCTCTTTCTCAGAGTAGAAGTCAGGTTTTGAATGAAAACAGTTCCTCTCCTGGGCCATAGGTGTTTGGATTGCATCAAGCTGTGGGGAAAGCACCTTTTGGCTGGCCACATACAAATTGTGTGGGAAAGTCAGCAAAGGATTCTGGGATAAGTGAGCTATGGGGCTATCCTTGGCACAGTGATGTGACTGCATCAGGCAGCAGATGCTGAGACAACGAGCCATTCCCCACTGCTGAAGGACAGAGCTGTGTGTACCCTGCAGCCTATCCTATGCCTCCTGAATTAGCCCGCTGTCCACAGGTGTGGCAGAGGACCCTGTCCTATTGCCTGCACTAAAGTAAGATACACCTGGGTATTCAGTTAGCTCCTGTACAAAGAATGCATTCCATCTTGTCTTTTTCTTCAGGCAGCACAAACTCTCAGGTGGGCCCTGATTGGCCATGTGAAGATTCCTCCTGAGGTCAGGGCCTCCCCAGCTGCTTTCAGGCAGCCAACTCAGCATTGCAAGGTAGTTCCAGCCACCCTTCCCGTGCCCCACAAGGCCCCTGAGCTTGCATCATTCTGGGGCAAGTGGGGAATAAAAGGTGTGGCTTTCAATTTCAGCTACCCAGAATGGATTGGAATAGTATTATCACAGCTGGGAAAGACCAAGGTCAAGACGCACTGAGAGAGGAGGATGCCCACCAGGGAGTACTTTGTCTGTAAACCTGGAGCTACCCCTGCAGTCCTCCGGGAAGAGTTTAGCTCTTGCACAGATTCTCCACTCTACCATGTCCTGTTCCATGCACCTCTGCATGACTCCCAGTAACATGAAATAAGCAGGAATGCTTGTGGGGGGTTATTTTGGAGTCACAGACAGGGTTTGAGGGAACTGGCAGATAGCATTGAATTAAGTGTCAAGATCTGAATTGTTTAGACTAGGTGTGGGCAACGTTGGGAGTTTTGTGGACTGCTTTCTATATATAGATAATTCTATAATTCCAATGGTTTAGATACAGACTTATTCTAAACAGCCTATCAAATCCACTGATGGCCATACCTTGATTTAAGAAATGTATGCATTGGATCAGATGTTTGAAAAGTAGACAAATTGAAAAAATCACTATGAAACAACATAGAACTTTAAATTCTGTGGATCAGAAGATGTGATTTTATCTCACTAGGCTAACGCAAGGCTGTGCAAAAATCTCTTGTTTCTGGCCACTGGAAGAGGACATTCCCATTGCCATGTGGGATGGGGACATATTTCTTTGGGTGGAATTCAAAACAGATACAGCATTACCAATAGCCTTGAAGTCAGATGCACAGAGTAGGAATTTTGAAACACAGGTTTGAAACCAAGATAGGACATCTCATTTCAGAAATGAATGTCCACTTTGTGAAGTTTTAGGCTGACTAGGCAAAGTAATTTGCTCAAGGAGAAACAACTGAAGCTCAGATTTGCCCCAGTAGGTTTATATTATCTGTGATGCTAACAGTGACATTAACTGCTGCTAAGGTGAATCAGAAATTTTAAGAAGAAAATTAAGTTCTCGAAATAGATGCCATTTTCCTTCTTCATTTCTTTCCTCCCCTGCTTTCCTTTCCTTATCATTCCCCCATCCCCTACAGCCAGATCCTAATTATGCATATTTGGAAGTTCATTTCCACTGATTTCATCGATATTTCCTTCTAAAGAATCATGCTTCAAATACAGTCTTAAAATAGAAGTTATTTTGAGCAGCGGAATGTTAACCTGGAATTAGAATCTTCAATATCCACAGTTGGAAACAATCATAAAAGAGATTTCCATCTATTCCAGTAAATATGAAGTCTTGAGATTCACTTGAGGATTCCATATTCATGATGCACATTTGCAGAAACAAAGTAATGGGCTGATAAAAGTGATGAATAATGGGGGAATAACTAAGCCTTTACCTAGAAGTGTCCTCTCAAGTATCAAATTACTTATGAGACTATCAACTCCTGATTCTCTTATTATTGGGAACAAATGTTTGTACCACAGTGGAAACCTGCTCTCTCCAATGAAAAACTTATTGCTAGTTCCACCTTTCAAAAAATGAAAAGGAAAATGAACCAGTAGGAGAAAATCTCAGAACATTACTTCCAATATTTCCCTCTGAGAAAAAAATGAAAAGAAAGACATACCAGCCTATGCGCATGGAGCAGTCATTATTGTAACATACCAAAGTGCAGTTCAGCCAGAGGGTAAGAAATTAGTGGTCATTTGCTTCCTTATGAGCAATGCTTGAATTTATTTATTTATTTGATTGATTGATTGATTGATTGATTGATTGATTTCTGACCCACCCCATTAGCCATACAGGTTACTCTTTGGGCAGGTTGCCACAGTGAAAATACAGAATAAAATATGTTATAAAAACAGAAATTAAAAATAATAATAAAACATAAAAACCAACATTAAATGCACTGAACTGATAACATACCCCACATTTCAAATACTACTTAAAACAAATTAGCAATTAAAACACCATCAAAATAAAAAGGTCTTCAGCTGGCACCTAAAAGAATGTAGAGAAAGCACCAGGTGAAGCTCTCTGGGAAACTCATTCCAGAGTTGGGGTGCCACTGCAGAAAAGTGAATCAGACTTGTTCAGTTCTTCATAGAAGAGATGCTGAAAACGTGCCTTCCTAAATACCTGTGGATGTGCTGGTCACACTTCCCAGGCAACATATGCTGTGGTGTATACACAGGGGAAGGAAAACTCTGGTCAACCCAAGTTCATGTTCCAATGGAAGAGCCCCTGCATCTGTAATTTGTGCACCCATCAGCCCCAATAGCAGAGTGTCCATCAGCCAGCCTGCTCTAGGATGCAGAGCTAAATGGCCATATTCCATTAAGCCCCTTTATACATCTGGGATCCAAGGGTGAAGAATAGCTAAGACCACCAGCTGCACCATGTTGTCTCTTGGAGTGGTAAGGCCTCCTGTGCTGACTGCTCTGTTCTTCATTTCATGGTGCTAAATTCTGAGAGACAAGCTGAAATCTGGGAAGAATGTGTAGAATGAGGGCCAAACAGCTACTTATTCAGAGACTCACAGAGTGGTGGAGTTCTGGAGGATATGAGCCATCCTTAGGGAATTAAGAGGGATGGCTGCTAGGAAGAGGATCTTTTCTGCTACTGCTCCTCCCACTTGGAATGCTCTCCCCAAGGAGATTCACCTGGCGCCTTCCTTATACTATTTTCAGGAGTACCTTTAAAATTTTTTTTTGATATTTGTTGCTACTAAACCTTTGTATTTTATTTGTATTTTAAATTATGTAGTTTATTTATTGGGTTTTTATATTCATTAGGGGTAGGTGCTATTTTAGTTTTATAACGGTTTAACTGTCTGATTGTGAGCCACTTAGAGATGCTGTGGCATAATAGCTGGCATATATTTTAAATAAATGAATAAATAATCTATTCTAAGTCTTGCCTAATATAGGAAATCTAGAACTGGAACATACTCAGCAGATAGATGTCTACTGCTGCTTGAGGATCTCCAAGGAGACCTGCTACTCCTTCAGGTGATCAGTTCCACTGTCAAATGGCTCTATCACTAAGAAGTTTCTCCTCATGTTCAACCAAAATCACAGTTCCTGTAGCTTAAGTCCATTGGAACTAGTCTTGTGCCCTAAGGGCTGCAGAGAATAAGTCTTTGCCTTCTTCTACAGGACAGTCCACCAGGAACTGAAACACACTGCTCCATTTTCTGTGCTCCAGGCTTCCCATACCTGCAACCCACCATCTCAAAATGTCCCACAGTTACCCTAACGTAGCCTTGCTTCTGGCCACTGTGGGGA
>NW_025335922.1:8002850-8007340 GCF_004798865.1 Varanus komodoensis | reverse complement strand
TGTGTAATCTTGCCACCTCTTCTTAATCTCTTCTGCCTCTGTTAGGTCCCTGCCATTTTGGTCCTTTATCATGCCCATCTTTGCATGAAATGTTCCCTTCATATCTCCAATTTTCTTGAAGAGATCTCTGGTCTTCCCTATTCTATTGTTTTCTTCTATTTCTTTGCACTGTTCATTTAAGAAGGGATTCTTATCTCTTCTAGCTATTCTCTGGAATTCTGCATTCAATTGGGTGTATCTTTCTCTTTCTCCCTTGCCTTTCCCTTCCCTTCTTTTCTCAGCTATCTGTAAAGCTTCCTCAGACAGCCATTTTGCTTTCTTGCATTTCTTTTTCTTTGGGATGGTTTTAGTTGCTACCTCTTGTACAATGTTGAGAACTTCCGCCCATAGTTCCTCAAGCACTCTGTCTATCAGATCTAATTCCTTAAATCTATTTGTCACTTCTACTGTATATTCATCAGGTATATGATTTAGGTCATACCTGAGTGGCCGAGTGCTTTTCCCTACTTTCTTCAACTTAAGCCTAAATTTTGCAACCAGAAGCTCATGATTGGAGCCACAGTCAGCTCCTGGTCTAGTTTTTACTGACTGTATAGAGCTTCTCCATCTTTGGCTGCAGAGCACATAGTCAATCTGATTTCTGTGTTGACCGTCTGGTGATGTCCATGTGTTGGGTTGTTGGAAAAGAGTGTTTGCTATGACCATCGTATACTCTTGACAAAATTCTACCAGCCTGTGCCCTGCTTCATTTTGTACTCCAAGGCCAAACTTGCCTGGTATTCCAGTTATCTTATGACTTCCTACTTTAGCATTCCAATCCCCCATGATGATAAGGACATCATTTTTGGGTGTTAATTCTAGTGTTCCTAGCCTCTACAATGTTTCGGGGTTTTTTTGTTTTTGTTTTAACTCATACTGACATGAGCGGAATGAGTTTGTCCCTAACGGCTAGCTCTTTTTTTCTTGATCCATGACCTCAGCCATTAATTGTGGCCTCAGTATGTACAAATTAAGCAAATATTGCTTTTTTCTCCTTAGTGGTAGCAAGTGATGACAAACACTTTGATAGCTTTATATGTACACATTGAAGCTGTTGTAAAATGGTACAGATCTGCCCATTGGGTGGTAGTCATGAATGTTGTACCTGTGAGAGATACCAGTGTCCATAATGCTCTAGAAGTGTGTTGTCCTATAACTCCCACCAGTCATTCACTGGCAGGAATGACAGGAGTTGTAGTCTAAAACATTAGGCACTGGGGAAGGCTGGAGTAGACCTTATTTGGCTAGATTGACAAAGTCTCTGCTGACAAACCCAGCTTCCCTGCAACAGCAAAATTTATTTAAAAGGAGAGGTTATCCAGTTATCCTTAGGGAAAAGCAATTACAAATGGTTGTCCCCCCCCATCCAAATGCCACCCCCACACCCCCAATGAACTGGAAAGTTCTCCAGAAAGATCCTAGCCCCTAGCGTGCAGCTCTCATAATACCACAAATGTCCATTATACAGTTGCAGATGAGGAGCGAAATCTGAAGCACAGCTTGGACAGTCCTCTTGACATCTGTGGTCTCTTGTGCTTTAGCCTGAGTTCTTAGAAACCCAGGATTCTTGACGAGCTGCCAACACCACTGACCAAAAGATTTTTGGAGGTCAAAATGGTACTGTGGGGCTTTCCAGCTTCTGACAACATTCCAAATGTTTGCTCAGCCTGCTGCGCTGAGCAAATATAAAAGACAATGAAATGCATCTGATCCTCTTACAGCTGCTTCTGATGCTCCTCCAGGAAAAGCCCAGAGTTCCATCAGCCCGGTTCACGTGGTGCCTTGACCTGAATGCACAAACCCATGGGAGGAGAAGCCATGGCCTTTCTGCATGCTCCTCGGTGTGACGGACCCAGCACCGGAGCCTCTCTCTTCTTGCCGCCTTGAAGTCTACTGAAGCATGCCTGATCTTCCTAATCCATGTTTGCTTAGAACTAAGGCCATCTCTTTCCCATGCAGCTGAAAGAGAGGGTAGCATGGACTGTACCACTTCTGAATACAGGGGTGTGGGCATGAAAAGGCTACCATTGGAATGCTCCTTCACATTAGTCATATCTAAATCTCACATCCAAACTACAATTTTTGGTGGGTGGGGAAGAAACACTATCAACAGCTCTTTGCTTGCTGTGGCAGTATTCAGCTTCTCAAAAACTTTGAAAGGTTTGAAAACTGCCTCCCATTCTCGGAGCACTTGTGCAATGCTAACTTTTGCATGAAATGCCCACCTCCTCTTCTCCATTCCTGCCCTGCAGGAGTGAGAGAGTTTTTCCCCTCAAAGGGACTTGGTCAAGGGATACCTCTAGGCAGTGGGTGGAGCTGGGGGACCAGCTCCTTTTCTCAGGACTGGCCCTCGCATGAAGCAGAGGGAGGTCGCCTCCTCAGGCTACAGATTGTTGCAGAGGCAGTACTGAGGCATTGGAGATGCGACTGTGGGCAAACAAGGCCAGCTCTGCATGCCCTGAGCCCTCTGAGAGGCTCAGTCTGGCCCTCCAGGGGTTCCTCAGATAGCCACATCCTCTTGCCCATTTCCCCAGCCACCAGCCATTTCATGGTTTCCCAGCATTTCTGCAGCTCCTCTCCTAGGGCTTAGCTGTTGACAGGAAGAGCTTTAAGCTAAAACTGAGTATTTTTGCCTGGACCTGCTTTGCCTATAGCTACACTGAGCCCTGGAATGTGGCCTCTAGAGTTTCCCCATAACTGACGCTTTCCGTCTTTGTGCTAAGCCAACCTGCGGCCACCAGGTATGGTGGAACATGCTGCTTTGTGGTCATTGTGGAAGCAAAAATCAGCCATTTGTCTGGTGGGGGGACTTTCTGTCTATCACCTCTGGCAGCAAAGTGCCCTGGAAGACATCCATGCTCTCAAAGTCACCACCACCACCACTCCTCCCTCTCCCTCTGCCCCCACCCCCATATACATAGCGAGACATGGGCAGACATAGAGGGCCACTCACGCTCTCTCCCCTCCAGTCCACCACAATCTTGAGTCCCTTCTGGTTTTTTGGGCCAACTCCCATCAACTCCAGACAGAAAGGGCAATCATCAAGGATGGTGGGAGCTGAAGTTCAGAATATCAACCAGGTTGCAGAAGGCTGATCTCTTCTTCTGCCCTTTCTCCATCCTGTCCAACTATATAAAACAGAAGCTCATCTACCAGAAATGAATGCATATTCTTCTCCTATACTCCTTCCTACCATTTCCATCTCTACCTCCAAATAAACTTTTGGGGCAGGGACTTGCAGGTCTGCCCTTGATGGCAGTATGTGCTTTCTTTAGAAATTTGAGTGTGAAATGGGTTTTCAGCCACACTATTCTGCTGCATGCAATGAACCCATCTTTGGAAACCTGTAGGCAAGTGATACATGTACACCATTGCTATGGACGCTGATTGAGTAAGTCACCCTTTCAACCAGCATTTCTTGTTTATATCACCTGCCAAATCTCTTTGCAAAACTGACAAGATAAAGGAACGGCTGCAATGGAAGGGAGGCAATTTGGGACTTTGAAGCAGAAGCCTGGGGGAGGAGAGTTGTAAAGCCCAAAGATTGTTCCAGTAAAGTTCTTCAGACAAATGCCATTTCCCGTTGGCCAGAAACAAGGTGCTTTGCTGGAACATTTGTCTGGAAGTATTTGCCACGAAGAAGCAGAAGCAGGAAGGACGAAGTCGCAGCAGCAGCAGCATGAATACATTGGGTTTGGTCAAGAGAGGGATTTGGTCTGAGGTTATGATCTAGCAGTGTTACCCCCTTTTCTCCTCATGATGGAGGCTTTCTGATTTGACAGCTGCATGTCAAGTAGAAATTCAGCAGAAACTGGAGCTCCATCATGGCACCATTCTGGAGAAAAGGAAAATGAATGGATGAATGAATTTCCAGTTCTGTATCCATTGCATTCAGCCTTCTTCTTTCTTAGACAGCTACCATAGACAAGCAGAGATTGTTAGATTCCATGGTGGAATTTAAAATGGTAATGTAACAACACATACTTAATCAACAAGTTATAGACAAGTTTTTTTCAAAAAAAATGGTGGGTTGAAAATATTGGTTGGACTAGAATGGCCCTTCTAAATCCTGAGTAGAGACATGTTGATTCTGCCACTTGTGGAGCTGGTAGAGATATGAAAATTCTGACTCCAGCCCTATTAGCAGGAAGAATCAGGCAGCCAATTCAGGCAGTAGATTAGAGATGCTGTGTAGGGGCAACAAATCGTCAGTTGCTTGATTCTTATGATATTATTGCTAGACAGAGGGAGTTGTGCTTGTGGGCTGTTCCCTTTCAAGTCCCAAAATCATTCATTTCAATAGATGGCCCATGATGGAAGCTCACTGAGCATGATTTGGTCCGAGGCTGAGAGGGCCCCTTGGTATGGCCCTTTGCATGTTGTTGGGGCCCCAGCCACAGATGTTCCCTGTGGTCGTGAGGGGCAGCAACAAGTCACTATTTTAAGGTCCC
>NW_025335922.1:7972714-8002750 GCF_004798865.1 Varanus komodoensis | reverse complement strand
AAGAGCTTCTTGATGCGGGTGAAGGAGGAGAGTGCAAAAGTTGGCTTAAAACTCAACATTAAGAAAACTAAGATCATGGCATCCAGTCCTCTCACTTCCTGGCAAATAGACGGGGAAGAAATGGAGGTAGTGACAGATTTTATTTTCCTGGGCTCCAAGATCACCGCAGACGGGGACTGCAGCCAAGAAATTAAAAGACACTTGCTCTTTGGGAGGAAAGCTATGGCAAATCTAGACAGCATACTAAAAAGTAGAGACATCACCCTGCCGACAAAAGTGCTTCTAGTCAAGGCTATGGTTTTCCCAGTTGCAAGGTATGGCTGCAAAAGTTGGACCATAAGGAAGGCTGAGCACCAAAGAATTGAGGACTTTGAATTGTGGTGCTGGAGGAGACTCCTGCGAGTCCCTTGGACAGCAAGGCGATCAAATCGGTCAGTCCTAGAAGAGATCAACCCTGACTGCTCTTTGGAAGGCCAGATCCTGAAGATGAATCTCAAATACTTTGGCCACCTAATGAGAAGGAACAACTCACTGGAGAAGACCCTGATGCTGGGAACGATTGACAGCAAAAGGAGAAGGGGACGGCAGAGAATGAGGTGGTTAGATGGAGTCACTGAGGCAGTTGGTGTGAGCTTGGATGGACTCCGGGGGATGGTGGAGGACAGGAAGGCCTGGAGGAATGTGGTCCCTGGGGTCGCAATGGGATTGTTGTGAGGATAAAATGGAAGGGAGTATTATGCAATACACCTTAGGTTCCCTATAGGAAAATGGCAGGATATAAATACAATAAATAAAAAAAAGAAGGTAGGCTAACTAAAAGCCAATTCAGAAAGACTATTCCCCTGTTCCCACACACTGCATGGTTACTTACCTGGCTTCTTCCTTCCATACATGTCCCATGTGAGCTGAATTATATTGATTAAATATGTGGATCCCACTGTCCCATCAAAGACACATGCAAAGCAGGTAGCAGGGGCAGCAGAGAAAACAGGCCAATGGCCTCCTCTTTAATAAGTAAATGCATCACCTCCTTACAGAGAGAAAGCTAGCATGTCAAGGGAAAGGGTTCTGCTCTGGTCTTTTCCTGCCATGCTATTTATCTCCCAGTGGGGTGTTTTGTTTAGTTTTCCAAACAGCAGGCATTGAAAAACATAAAGGAAGTGTTTGTTTGTTTGTTTAAAACATTTCTATGCCGCCCCATTGCAACAAAGCCTCGGGGTGGCTCACAACACATAATACAGAAGTAATAAAATAAATAAATACTAAATTATACAATAAATAACACCCCCAGTGCATTCTCCGCTAATTTAAAAAAAACCCTAGTTAATAAATAATTAACAGTTAAAATAAGTTTTAAATAAAAAGGTCTTAGCCTGGCACCGAAAAACAAATAACAACGGTGCCAGGTGGCCCTCTCTGGGGAGCGCATTCCATAGATGGGGCACCACCGCAGAGAAGGCCCTCCTCCGGGTGCTCACCCTCCTAATCTCATTCACAGAGGGTTCCTGGAGGAGGGCATATGTTGCTGACCTCAAGGGGCGGGAGGGCATATATGGGTGCAAGCGTTCCTTTGGATAACCAGGTCCCAAGCCATTGAGGGCTTTATAGGTCATAACCAACACCTTGAATTGGGCCTGGACTTCAATCGGGAGCCAGTGGAGCTGACGGAGAACGGGGGTTATATGAGAACAATGCCCAGTCCCCGTCAGCAACCTGGCAGCTCTATTCTGCACCAATTGAAGTATCCAGACTGTCTTTTTTTATTATTATTATTATTATTATAACATTTCTATGCTGCCCCTTGCCGAAACCTCGGGGCGGCTTACAACACGATAAAGGTCTTCAGGTCTTCCACAGAGAAGAGCATGGGAAGCACTCCCAAAAAGCACTCTTCTCTCTTGGGCCTCTTCTTTGAATGGCAGCTCAGATAGCGTCAGGATGGTGTCTCATCTGCCTTGCAACTAGAATGCTCCTACAAGGAAATTGCAAGGTTTTACACATCCACCAATTGATGCCTGCAGGGGCGATGACGCTTTGCCTGTCAATGAGCCATCACCCCGAACGCGGCACTGCCCAGAGCCAGGAGCCCGTGGCACCTTCGCCTGCCAGCCATTAGGGCTGAGCTGCCAAGAGGCGGAAAAAGCCACACGAGCAGGAGCCATGTCTCGAATTTCTAGTCTGAATTCTCCCAGTGTCTGCAGACACAAAAGCCCTCGTTTGACCCTCCCTGCACCACACATGTAGGATGGGATGTATCGAGCACACGAAAGGAACGCCTCCTTCAGATAAAGGCTCTCAGGCAGAACAGCCATGCACAGCCGGGATCAGCATGGATTTGTGCCTGCGGGACTCAACTTTCAGGCTTCTCTGGTAGAAGTGTGGAGGCTTAGCATGGTGGTTACGGAAAGACAAAGGATTAGCTGTTCCAGTGCAGAAACAAAGACAATAGGAGGCAGCATCTATTTCCCAGAGTCTTGTGGAAAGCCAGTAGGGATGTTCCTGGAGAGGAACCCACTCGGAACAAGCAGGAGGTATTTCTACTTGAAGCACCATCATAAGCCTTTTCTTAGATCTGCCACTATGTAGCTAAAGATGCCAGAACATTAAAAAATAAAAATGAAAAGGGTGCAGCCTTCCCTGGCGCCCTCCAGATGTGCTCGCCTGCAACTCGCATCCCCTGCAGGGTCTCAGCGTAGGAAAGGGTCTCTGCAAAACCATTTCCAACTTCATTCTGCAGCAGATAAGCAACGATGCCTGCCAGAGGTTTTAGTCCACAACTCCCATCTGCCCCAATCAGCAGGATTCATTATTATTTCTTGAGAATGCATTTCTGCACTGAAGCCAGCAAAAACAGTTTACAAAAAATGGAGAATCAGCACGGCTAATGGTCGGGAGGTATGGGAATTGTAATCCAAGCCCTCTGGAAGGCCCCAGGTTCTCTGGCCATGCGGGACGCCTCTTGTGGCACTTTGAGAACAAGCCTCAGGGTCCAGGCAAATCGGAGCCAGCTCCATGTTCACTGATGCCCACAGGTCCTTAACAATGGCACTTAAGAAAAAAATGTCCAGAACCTGAAGCAACCGGTCCAGATGTCCCAACATAGCAAGCAAGCTTTCCAGTTCTCCAGAACCCTTCTTATGCGTGCACGCTAAGCAAAGCGAGGGCCTGGAGCGGAGGGAAAAATGCTCTCAGGCTGTTGCAGCCACGGCGCCTGAGAAAAGAATACCATCCGCACCACGCGCGCGGCCCGGCCCTGCACGTCAGCACCTTTCGCAGTGCAGGTCATGATTCAGGATCCAAGCTCTGCATGTTGTTCCCAAGTAAGAGGGCAGGGCGCAGCATTGTAGCCTTGGCGTGCTTACTCACAAGGAGGCATTTAAGTCTCATGGAACTTAGTGGGCCATTACTGGCGAGTCACAGAGTGCAGATCGTCAGGTTGAGCTACACTTCCCAGTTATAATGCTACGGATTATTTTTTAACGGGCTTTGCAACCCACTAAGAAGGCAACTTGCTGGGTTTAGGCTGACTGCACTTCATTTTCCAAGGCAACGATCTTTCGAGCGCATTGCATGCTTTAGATCGCCCATGGGATTGAAAGCACGGAGAGAGTCCTGCAAACAAACTCCAAGCAAACTTCCAGAGCTAGCCCCATTTTCAGGAGGAAACTCCTACCAATGAATCACTGGAATGAGTTTAGAGTGGGGAGAAAGAGTGTTGAAAGCCCAGATCTTACCTTTTTGGGATCAGCGTAGGTCCCAAGTCCAATGACCGGGATGCTGTTTCCGTCACTCAGCCTCAGACGGTGGTTTTCAGGGGTGAAACGGGTCATCATGGTGCAAAAGAGAAACTTGGTTTTTTAAAAACCAATTTTATGGGGGTTTGCACAGCGAGACTCCTCAAGAAAGACTAGCCTTTTGTGTGAGCCAACGTGCTCCGGGCGAGGGCCCCTCCTGTCGGCAGGGGGGGCAAGAGAGCAGCGAATGGCCGGCCACCATCGGCGCGGCGCGGGACCTGCTGTGGGGCCAGAGCACGGTTTGCCATCTCTTAAGTACAAGCCCGGCGTCGAAGTAGCTTTTGGGGATCTAGTGGGACGCAGGGATTGGCGGGGCGAGCGGCCTCACCCGCCCCCGGGGCAGACCCGGGACCGCCTGGGGAGGGGGCTGGTGGGCTCGCTCCCTGGAGCAGCCGCTGAGGTGGGAGCGCCCGCGCTCCGAGGGGCCCTCCCGGCGGAGGCGCGGAGGGGATGCCGGGGCATTGCCGTGGCGATGGCGGGCAGCGCACAGCCCGCTTGGCCTCGCTGCTCCCGGGCCAGGACGGGTCGCTGCTGGCGTGCCACAGCCGCGCATGACCGCGGAGCCCGCTCTCGCTCGCGCCCCGCGCAGCGCTGGGGCGAAGCGCGCGTTATGCCCCGCTCGAGGCCGCTTTCGCGCGGCCGCTCGGGAAGGGTCGGAGGGACCCGGGCGCCAGGCCTGCACCCCAGCCTGCGCCCGCCCCCGGTGCCCCTGCGATGCGCCGGAGCGCAACGCCCGGCCGGCTTGGGGATCGGAAGGGCACCGGGTTGGGAAGGGCAGCTGGATGCCCTTTCCTGGGAATAAGTCCCATGGAAGCCTCTTGCATAGCGCTTATGTGAAAGAAAGAAAGACAAAGGGCAGTCAGTGTTTTGCAGATAAGGGGGTTGCTGAAGGGCATACAAGTAGTCCCTTGCAAATGGGAATCTGCTTTCCCAAGTCCGGCTCGCCCGCCGCTGGTCCGGCAGGACAGCTTCTGTCCACCATGTGCCCTTTGCGAATCCATGTAATGAACGCACACGTTAACGTGCCCTTTGTCCTAGCGAAGGCTGAGCCCAGCGGCGCTCGAATGCCAATGTCAAGTCGATCCAGAGGAAGCCCGACGAGGCGGCCCCGCGCACACGGCGCGTCGCGGGAACGGCCTCTCGAGCTGGGCGGCTCTTCCTTTGTCCTCTGCTCCGACTCTCCGCCGCCGCTCGCTCCTCACAGCGCTCGTGCCATCCTTGCTTTCAGGAGCCCGTCAACTTACGGCGCTACGCTCTGCATGTCTACTCCAAAGTAAACCCAGGAAGTTGCATAGGATCTACCCCAAGGAAATAGGTATAGGATGGCAGCTTTGTGCTATAGTCCTGTGCTCACGTATGCCATTGGACTTACTTCTGAGTAGACGTGGCTAGAATCACACACTTAGGGCACAGTCCTATTGATGGCATCCTCAGCGATTGCAAGACCCCAAACTTGGGGGTGATCCTGGTCTCCCCATCCTGCTGCCCTGCACAATTCTCTAGATAGGCTTCTTTGCCCGCCCAACAATGACTTTGCAGAGGGGAAGAAGAGGGAACTTGGGGCAGGCGGGGGGGGGGGGCGCCAGTGCGTTGCTTTCTGCACCAGCAGCAATGGGTGAAGGGTGGATCTCAGATTCCGGCTTCCAAGGTCGGGATGAGGAGGAGGAAGATTCCCATCTCCCCTTCTATGGTCACCACGTTATCTCTGACCTCAAAAGGGGAATGCTCAGCATCCTGCTCAGTGCCCATTCTCAGCAGTGGCTAGGACCGCAGGATGGCACCTCTAATGCCTTTCAGAATATCCAAGTAAAAGTCCATCCTCTCCAGGGAAACTTCAGTCAGCTCATGCTTTCTGCCCCACATTTATCTGTTACTGATACATTATGGATGTTTCTAAAGCCACCTTTTCATACAGCCAGGGCAGTTTACAAAGAAGAGCAAAATGGCCAAAATGTGAATAAAACATAAGCTTGAAGACACAAGGTTGATTCTGATCTCAGACCAGGTCTGAATTCTGATGTGAGGTACCCTGTTGCAGTGGTCCAAACCCTACTCAGAAGGGGGGTGCAGCAGCACTCCTGTCCTGTTTGTGGGATCCCTGGTATGGCAGGGCTCTCCTTATGTCCTTCAAGTCATTTCCAGGAGCAGCGCTGAGGGATTGTTTCTCTCTCCCATGGCAGTTATACGATGCTTAGGCCCCCTGTTGGCCATCAATCACATGAGACTGCTGGGGAACCTGATCCTGAGATACGGACTGAGGTGTCACCTGTCTGCAGATTCACCCATGAGACATAGGTGAGGCCGTGGGTGTTCCAAGTGCAGTGGTACCTCAGGAACTTAATCCATTCCACGGCTCTGGTTGCAACCCGAATTGGTCACGAGCCAAGTCCAATTTCCCCATAAGGTTCAATGTAAATAAGGTTAATCTGTTCTGTAAATATTTTATTTTAATTACAAAAATTTGAAACAAAGAACAACAAAGTAACAAAGGACAGTACAGTAGAGAACACTAACCTAGGTGTGGGGAGGTTAATTGCTTGGAGGGAGAGTTCCTCTCCATAAGGACATCGGGGAGATGTCCTTCAGGGGTTTCCTCTCTCCCTTGTCTTTTAGCTGCAGGGCCAATTTTGGCAAAAGATCTGCACATTCTCATCACCTTCATTACCGCTCTGCATGTTCTTTTTACCACCATGCTTGCTCTGCACTGTCTTTGGGGCCTTTATTCAATGAGCTTCACAGCAAGTGACCGCAAGTCTGACTGCAACCGCGAGCGGGGAAGACGGCTACGATTGCGATCGTGTTCATGCAGGAGCATGACCACAATCATGGTTGCCACCTGATGCGGAGTTCGTGGCCTGAGGCAAAATTTTTCCGAAATTTCTGTTCACGACCCGATTTGGTCATGAACTGAGCTGTTCATGAGCCGAGGAACCGATGTAAATGTCTGGAAGTAGTAATCGATGGGGTTGCAGAGTGAGTTTTGCCTGAGCACATCTGAGATAGGAAACAACTGCAACTTAATCGCTATGAAAAACTTAACTGGCAACTTAAACTATATGCAAAATTAACTGGCATCTTCTTTAAGAAAGCCCTGCCTCAATGCAGCAAGACGAGAGAGGAGAAAGGGACAGCAAAGTGATCTTACCAGATGACCAACCCTGCAAGTCACACAGGCCAGATCTGGCTTTCCTAGTCTAATAAAAACCGCAAGCATTCAAAAGCACCAGGACAAAAAAGACCACCTGGGAATCCTTCCCCGCCTCTTATATTTTTGTTATGTCAGCTATGATGCCCATTTCTACCTTTGAAGTTTTTGTCTTAAAATGCTACTTCCACCAGGTGGGTTCTGTGCTGCTGAAAGCCTAGCCCTCTCAGCTGGCCATTTTCAGTGAGTCACAGGTGCTGACTCGCTGAAAGCACTTTGGACTTCTGGCTCACCCACTATCAACAGTATTAGTATGATAAATATTTTATAGCCACTGAGGGTGCTAACCCCCTATTAGGCTATTCTAGAAGCCCCCATTAAAGGTTTGTCCTTTTCTTTTTCCTTCTGCAAATTGGGGTTTTCAGAGCTTCCCATTACCTCCTTTTTGTGTCCTGTGCAGTATCACTTTGGTTGCCTAAGCAGCAGCTTGCAGAGACAACACTGTATTATTATTCCAGATTGTAGGTTGGATTTAGGAGGTGGGTACAGGGAAGCAAGAGGCAAGTGACAACACATGTGGGGGGATCTTGGCTTTCCAAAGTTCAAAGCGCTGTTGCAGTGTCCCTGGTTCAGTCCCTCGCATCTCTACAGGAGTGGGCAACTTGGGGCTCTCTAAATGTTTTGTCCTACAACATCCCTAGTCAGTGTAGCATCGTGTAAATTGTAGGCCAAAACCCTTGGACGTCCACAAGTTACACATCCCTGACCTAAAATGACGAGATAGCACCAAGCTCAACACTCCATACTTATAGTTGTGTATGGGTTCTTTCCAGGAATTGTGACCCTCCAGGTAGGCCTCTGTGTCTAACCAGCATTTCTGGTAAGATGTTTTAGAGCATGGGTCCTCAAACTACGGCCCGCAGGCCGGATCCAGCCCACCATGCTGATTTATCCAGCCTGCCGTAGAGGTTTTGGACTCGCCACGTGCGTGCGCGCGCGCATGGCAAAGCAGCAACTTGCTCGTGTGGAGATCATTTTGGGCTCGCTCGGAGAAAAGGATCTCCTTGTGAGCAAGCCGGTGCCTCACCATGCACACACTCAATGGCAGCTTGCTCACAAGGAGATAATTTTCTCTGAGTGAGTCCAAAACAATCTCCTTGCGAGCAAGCTGGTGCCTTGCTGAGTGGCAGCTTGCTCGCAAGGAGATTGTTTTGGACTTGCTTGGAGAAAACGATCTCGGCGTGCTCCTGCCCCTCCCTCGCTGTGCACTTGCACACGCACCCACCCCCAGCCTGGCCTGCACCCCCCGCCCGCACCACCTTGGCAGCCCACGCCCATCACTGGCACCGTTCAACTGGCCCCCTGTTGAAAAAGTTTGAGGACCCCTGTTTTAGAGCCTGGAAAAGGTGGTGTTTAACTGTCAAAGTGAAAGAAGCAAGAGTTCCTTTTGTGTATTTGTGCTGTACTACTATACCACAGTGCCACCTAGAGGTTATATAATGGAAGAACAGAAAGGTCACAACAGTTTAACAGCCCTGTGTAGAAAAACTCATTTCATCTCAGAGCCAGGGCGATCACAGCCACTCAGAGAAGGCAGCGTTGATCAGACAGATGGACAAATAATGTGGTCTAATGCAAGACAGCTTCTTATGCTTCCCTTGAAACAAAAACCCAACAAACCAAGGACACAGCCTCTGGCCACCCAAATAATAGCCACATAAGAACTGGGGAGGCTCAGCAGGAGTGACACAAGGTTGTGGGTCATGTTGAACAGAAGAGCAAAATCAAGAGGGATCATTTTGTTTGGAGATGATGGAGGCTGTGGTCTAGAGGTTGGGAGAGTACCCAAAGGACAGCTATAGTTGGCTGGAAGCAGAAGGGGAACACTTCTGCTCGAGGGTGCAAATTCACTGCAACGTTTTGTAAAAACTGAAGAACAACTAAGTAGTGCAGTATTTAGTCAAGCTGCTGATCCATGGAAAGATGTGATTACAGAAAATTATAAGTAAAACACTGACACAAAACAGAGATAAGCTTAAAATTATTAAGTTGAGATGATGTGGCTTTTGACTTCATCAGTATCACTAAGCTGTTGGGATTTCAAATGGGGACTGGAAGATCAGGTAGGAGTACTAATAACATTGAGGATGCAGAGAATTCACAGGAAGGAACACCTACGAAGTGGGAAAGTACCATTATGAGCCCCGCTGGTGAGAAAAGAGAGTCGTGACATGGTGACCTGGTTCACATGTAGTGTCAATTCAAGGGCTGTTTAACGCATGAGTTGGCAGGGCTATATTGGAGTCAGTGAATGTGCTGCCTCTGCTCTTGCTGTTTCTGTTGCATCAGCTTTGAGCAACACCCCAGAAATGCTCCATTCCTGGCTTGTTTGATGTGATGTGTGAACCCCAAACTCTGGGTTGCTGAGGGACAAACAACTCACTGGTTTAGCCTAGCAGCAAAGTGTGGATTAAAGTGGGAGAGATGGTAGAACAAGAATCTGGATGCTAAGCCTGCAAGTGGCTGCATGCTTGCTCACTCCCACAAAGCCCTGGAAACCCATGGATTAAACAAACCATGGGTGGTTGTTACATATGAATTCGTTCCACCCCAGTTTTGTTCCAGTCCTGCTTCAAGGAGGTGATTTTCTTTGAGAAAAGGGTGCAGTAGAAAACAGTTAAACACCCCACCACGCCTGTGCAACCTTAGAAAGACGGAGGATCCAATTGCAAATCTATGTCCCTCCCATACCTACTTATTTATTAATTTTTTCTAGGAATGCAAATAATCTTCCCACTAGCTTGTAGAGGTAATACTCTTGCAACCATCATAGCAGATAACGTTTCCTGGGATGATTGCAAAAGTTAAAAGACTAAAATGCTGTAGAACACTTAAAAGTATATAATGTAATACAAACATTTTAAATAATAAAATACGATATAATTCAAAACAACAAACAGCATTTTGTGAGTTGCCCAGAGAGCTTCGGCTGATGGGCAGTATAGAAATTAAACAAATAATACATAAAATAAAATTGGGAGTGATGAAATCTAGAAGCTAGCTTAGATGCTTTTGGAGAAGCCGATTTAGTAGCCACTGAAGAACAGATCCGGATCCAGAGTTGACGTGACACCTGCCAGGCCCTAATGAAACCATCCTGGACCTTTGTGGTCTTCCGTTCCCTGATGCCTTCACATTCCCTCCATTACTTTCTACAGGATACGCCTCTGACCAGTCTGTTTATCTTGGTCTGCCGACCCTGAATTCTCTGTGTCATCATGCAGTGAACAATGAAGGGGAAAGGTCATGTATTTTCAAGTGTGAATGGATCATGAGCAATAAGCAAGGATCTTTCTTTGGCACTGCAAAAAATTTTGTCATTTATCCTGCATCACTGAATTAAAGAGACTGAACTGTATGTAGTTTTGCATCCTGACACCAGCATTGCAAATAACGGTTTAAAGACCTTCCCTGCAGCTGTTACAGTGCAATCCCATCCAGAAGGCAGACCTCACTGAGTTCTGTGAGCTTTATGCCCAATATGATTGTGGGCTTAAAACAGGGTTGGAGAACCTTAAGCCTTCCATATGTTGCTAGACCTCCACCTTTGCCATCCATAATAACTGGCCCTGGTGGCTGTGGACAGGAGCTGGCATTGGAGACACCAAGTTTCCCCACCAAAGGTTTAAAAAGTTGACTTCTGGCTGCATCTTTATTTTATCACATGGATGTGTATACCATTCTACAATTTTATGATAGAATAGCATTATCAGGGTGGTTATCACCTTCGTCATTGTCCTTGTTCATCAATAAACCTAGAACTCTGCTAAGTCATGCAAGGTTCAGAGCTGCAGACAGGTCTGAGAAGCGTGGCAAGGATTTTATCTCTCTCAAAGGCAGGGCAAGCCAGGAAACACCCAGATGGGGTAGCACCCCAATGCACACCACTTGCTGCAACTTGGGCAGGAGGTGCCCGTGTCCCACCTGCTGGAATCCTTGCGCAACAGATTGGCCACTGTGTGAACTGGATGCTGGTCCAGATGGCCTCTTGGTCTGATCAAGCACAGCTCTTTGTATGTTCTTGGTCCATTGCCACCTAGTAGCCAAACTACATAATACTGTTATCCACACAGTGTGCATAGGATCACGACCACCTTATTTGATGCTTCATTCTCTGGAGCAGGAGGATCAAAGAAATGCACAACAAGGCTTCAAAGGCACTTGAAGGGCTCTCCAGGTTACCCATCCAGCTTTCCTTGCCGGTGTTTCATGCAGCCAGCTTGCACGGATTGTTTTACTAATGCTGCTGAATACGCAAAGGGGCTGTGCATGGGAGCAGTTCCCTGGAGATCTCTGTTGACGTGCTACCTGACACTACCTGCACCGGCTGCCAGACCACCCCTGAGCAAGATTCCCCAGCTATTCATTATCTTTGGATATAGAACTAATGGAAGCCTTCAGAAGTGTAGTAAAAGCCTGGAGGCAGAGGCCTGTCTGCTTATTCCTTCTAGACTCCTGGGTTCCACCCTGATCTTTGCCTTAACTGCACACTTTATCAAGAGAGCTTTGTTTATGTACTTTAAAACTTTCTGCATTTTCCCAATATGATGCTAATGATCTTAACAGTGGATAATAACACCGCATTAACAGTTTCTGGTGATGAGTCCTGGCATAGGTGTGTTGTGAAAACAACAGGATCAAGATCAGGATCGCTTTATTTTATTGTTTGAACCTTCAGAACTCGTTACAAACCTGCGCCAGTCCCAGGCTTCGGAGAGCCCTTGGGGAAGATGCCCTCAGTGCCCCTGTCCCTCACTGAGTCTACCTTCTCACCCCCCCCATTGCCTCCAGCTGTTCCTGTTCCCCATCCTCTTCCTTATCATTGCTGCCACTGGCTTGCTTGACAGGCAGGGTGCCAGTCGGCAGGTTGTCCATGGTTTCTGCTGCTTCTCCTCCTCACCACCACCACTGCCTGGGCCAGAGCAAGGGGCAGGTGCAGGAGGTTGGTTGCAACGGTGCGGAGGAGGCACGGCTCCATGGTGCTTTGACAGCGCACCCTTGACAAGCCTCCATTAAGACTGCCCTTGAGGTCAGCCTTGTTCCCGATGTGCATCGCCTCTCCTTCTGCTCATCCTCTTTGCGTGATCAGATTTCCAATGGGCAAAAGTGGGCCACGCACTGGAAGATGCTGGAGAACCATACAAGTGGAAGCAGTAGAGTATCGTGGGCTGGGAAAGGGCATAATTTCTTATATCTTATTTGCAAGTCTATCCCAGCTCTGAAAAGAACAAAATGCTGATAGGTTACCACCACTTAGAATGAACTTCCCGATATGCTCTCATCTGTCCAGCTGCTCTGGAAGTTTATGAGCCCTGCTTTGCTTCAGCCTAGCCCTGGCAACACATCCAAAGAAAAGCAGTTCGGATTTTCCTTCCCCAAGTACAGAAACACAGAAGGCAAGAAATAATTATGAATCTATATCTATATGAGGGCGCAAAAGAGCTGTCTAAGCAGGGCAGAGGCAGAAACAACCATTATTAGACAAGCCTTGGTGATTTATTTTCCAAAATCTGGACTATATGGTTCATTGAATGGTCACATCTCCTTATGAAAGGATGAATTAACCAGCAATATTAACAAATTAAATAAGATCTTCTGCAACAGCCATCTACAATCATAGCAGAAAAGGAATTAAATTGCCCCCAAATTATCAATTCATGAGTAAATCATTTTCAGGGTGAGTCAGGGAAATCCACTTGAACATGCTGCAAGTTATGTTGCAATGCGGTTTCTACTTTCTCTTTTCTTGTAACCAAGACTATCCTGGTTTGCCACATACATATTCATAAGCTTACAGATTCGCTAATGTCTAACTGTCAGGCAGTGCTTTGAGGTCTCTTCTGAAGAGTCTAAATAAAATCTGCTGAAAATTAATAGCAGAAGAAATCTAATTAGCCAATATACAAGTATAAAGCAGGGCACTGTGCTACATTAATCTTTGGTTTGATCCAGTAGGATTCTTCTTAGGTTCCTAGCTGTGAAATTCTTAATGTTTCTTGGGTTTGCCTAGAACTGTTTTGGACGGGGTGTATGAGCTGTCTGCTCATTTTGTGCATTTTCAGGCAGCTTTCACTGTATCAACCATAAATGGACAAACTTGGAATTTGTGCCAACATGTTCATGTACATTTACACGAAGTCACACTCCCCAAAATACAAAATTGCCAGAGGTATTAATCATTTCAAATTGCATACTTTCATGTTTTAGTCAATGGGAAAATTTACACATTTTTGGTGATTGACTTTTTTCCAGCACCAAAATTCATGCAAAGCCTTTTAAACAGTTTGCAAGATTCATGCTATCTTGAAAAGCCTGGCCCCTCTGGCATCCACAGGATGGACTCAGAAAAATTTAACTCCATTTGAGTTTGGTATAGACTTCTCAGCATCCTAATTCCAGATGCAATTTCTCTGTCTCCTTTTTTTTTGTTTTTTGTTTTTTTTGCTCTCCTATATTTTCAGTTCAGAGTCTTGCTCTCATGTCATTGTCAGTATATTCATTCTTACAGTGTGTTGTTCTTGATATTATGGAAGGGATGCTAAATACAGAATTGCCTTTTCAAGCATCAGTCAAATATTTGTCTTGTTTTTTATATTTCTATCCTGCCTTTTGCTGCAAGGAGTGCAAGGCAGGATGGAAATATAAAAAAGGATCTTCCTTCTCTTCTCTATTTTATCTTTCCATCAACCTTGTGAGGTAGGTTTTGCTGAGAGTCAGTGATTAGCCCAAAACAGAGCTTCATGGCCATGTGGGGTATAGAACTGGGATCTCCCAAGTCCCAGTCCAACATTTCTAGTTTGGACTTTTCTGTTTGACTGCAAAGTTTAAGGACCTACTGCGAATATACAGCCAGAGAGCAGCAGTGACCTCTAGTGACTGCAACTGTCAACAAAAGCAGAAAAACCAGCAGTGCCCCTAACTAGTCCACCAAAGGCATTTCTGCCCAATGTAATGGATTTTATTTGTTTGTTCTATTTAAAGTTTTTTATAAACCATGCAATTAGCAAACAGCTCTCAGAACAGTGTACAATAATTAACAATAATATCTTATTAGGTCATATATTCTAATAGGTAATGTAAATTTGTCTGCAAATCTATGGAAGACAAGATAATACTTTAAAGTTGCCAACCTATGCAATTTCAAACAGAAAAAATGCTTACCACTCCCTGCAATGGTCTGGGATGTACTGGAAATTGTGGCCTTTTTCTGTCTAAGCTTGCACAGGATTGTGTCCTAAGAGATTTGTTTCTTTGATTAAAAAATCCTAGTTCTCCTTTCTGCCTGGCAATGAGCCTCTAAGGGGGTTGCAGCTAACTGAAAACATGTATCAAAACATACATTATTTTAAACCTGTGTCTAGCAACTACATCCCTTTTACAAATTATTTTCACTCTTGAGTAGCCACTGGTGCCCTAATCCATATTTTAAAAGCCCACCTGCAATCTGGATTAGGCCCCCATATCTATACTTTAGCATAAAAATGAAAGAAAGGCATAGCTGCTAGACATGGGTTTAAGCAAGTGCTTGCTTTGGCCCTGAGATCCCTTTAAAAGGCCCTGCTGACTTAGGAAGGCCTCAGGTGTTGGTATAGGTAGCAGGTGTGGAAGTTTCAGGTGCTGCTCTTCAAAGCTGCAGATGGAGAAAGATGTTTCAAAGGGACTGAAAGTTCCAAATCCTGCAGACGGGTTGGTTGAGGAAAGGGGAATCTGAATATCAACCAAAATTGACAATTCTTGGCCAAGCTGGCAATAGATATGTGCTAAGTGTAAGGAAGGTGTGTCCAGTGCCACACTCTTTGCACTGCTCTTGGCCACAATTTTATCAGGAATAATTCAGCTTGAATAACAGCACCATTCCTTATTCCACAAAAGTAGAACAAATGTACCATTTCTAGTTAATGTTTATCCATAAAATACATACATGACCATAATCACCTTTATCACCTACAAATTAAATTATGTCCCATGAAGTACCAATTTGCACCCAAGAAGAGAACTCATCTTGCTCTCTCAACTGGTGCCAGGTGGCCTGTCTTTTTCTCTGGATTCGATTTTGTTCTCCATGCCTGGGAGAAAGGAAGCCAGAAAGAACATTCTAATTCTGAGTGATGAAAATTTGGAACATAATAGAATGCAAAGTAATCAGGTGTCTGAAAAGGAAACTCATGCCCTGCTTTGTACCTTCATGGGGATCTAGATCTTTAACAAATATAGATAGGTTTAAGTCATTGATTTGCTTAGTAAGATAAAGGATTATATTGGGAATCCACCAAATGGTAGGTAGTTGGAAGAAAGGAATGGGAAGGAAACATGGACCTCTTGGGACAGTTCAGGGTGCCAGGAAGCTAGATTTGTCCTCTCCAGACATGGAAAGAACAATTATTATTTAGTTATTTAGCTTTTTATTATTGATAACTAGGGCCCAGTCTTCTCTAGCATTTTATCTTTCTAAAATAACATCTGCTGACTCATGTGATATATGATACACTCTCTCAACTTGCTTTCTTGACAGCAATTCTCCAAAATGACTTTTAGGAATTTTTGGTGATGGCTTGCACATGCTACGAAGCCATGTGTGGTCCAGTTTAGTGGTATAACAACCCTTATTGGTGGAATAGCTTTAAAGCTATAGGACCTGTTTTGCAAAATATACCCCCTTCTCCTCCCACCCCTGCATATGACAATATAAAATAATTGCTTGGTTTGGGCCAGATGGGATATGTTTCCTTGGAGGGACCTGGAAATACTCGAAGGCAACACCCATGGCTTCTGGATTGAGGTGTGGGGAGGAAAGACCACAGGCTGAGAGAGCTCTGCAAAGGGGTCTCTGTTCAATTAAGGCTTGGGGTTTGTTCATAAAGCAGGTTTTGTGGGGTGCAGCTGAACAGCTTTGAAACACTCACATGAATATCTTCCTCCCCCTGTTTTGTGTTCTTTCCGCACATGGATTCTGATTCTGGGGTTCCCTCCAGATGTTTGAGCAAACAGACGATAAACAGAGCCTGCTTGCAGGCAGGTTTGGGCCACTGCATCTCGGAGCACTAGGGGGGATAGCAATGAAAAATGAGAGGGAAAGGAGAGGGAAAAGGAAAGAAGCACAATCCCTCCGTCGTTGCTGTCAGCGGCCATTCAGCTATGTCTGACCCTTGGCCACTCCATGGATCATTGCTCTCCATGTCCCTCTGCCTCGCACTGCTTCCTTCAAGACCTCCATGTCCATCCCAGTATAGGATCTACAAAGGTTTAATTTCTAGAATTGATTGTAGCTCACTAAGAGCCCAGATCTCTGAGCTGAACTCAGGCAGGGGAAGGGGAAGCGATTTGAGGCAAGAAATCCATTATTTCTGGCTATTGTCACTGCACACCTACACAGTTGCAGAGCTGTGAAGAAGCACACCATTTATTTTTAAATCTGCATTCCTGATGTTGGGAAAATCTAAATAAAACTTTATAGAAAAAGATTGCTTGTGTGTGCCTTTTTGATATAAAATTAGAACCGTAGTGCCCATGCTCCTCTTTCCCAGGAAGAACTAGAACTTTGGCCCAGCTCACTTTCCCTGGGAAAAGTGGTAGCACAGGAGGCACCATTATTCCTGTGTGTCTTTCAGAGACTGAGGTTCTCCAGCTTACATTGCTGCAAGCAGTAATCCCTTCAGGAAAGCGTTCCAGTGCCTCTTGTTATCAGCTGCGGCTACTTGCTGCATTCCTCAGCTTCACTACTGAAACACTGAATCCAGCTGACTCCTGGGCTATTGACCAGATTTTCCTGTTCTGTTGAAATTGCCTCCTCTTGCATGTCAAAACCCACACCTAGGATCTGTTATGCCCTGCTATTTGCCGTGTCAATACCTGCCAATCATCCTTCTTGCTGTTGTAATATCCCTTCCGCTGTTCACTCATATTGTTCTGGTTATGCCTGTATCGTTTCTCACATTTTACCCAATCTTCCCTCATCAGCAGCTTCACTTCTGTGTACATGATCCACAACCTTTAAAACATTCTGTATATGCCCAGTGAACTTGTAGGCATACTGGCTACACAGCAGCACTGCTGGAGTTTTGTCTCTGCAGAGGGTGTTCCTGAGTGTTCTCACCAATAAAATTGCTGAGGTTCGAGCATTGATGTCTTCTGTGGATCTGAGCATGCATTCACCCATTCTGCTAAACCAGAATTTCCTGACAATGAAACCTACGAAGGTGTGCATGCAGTTAGTGGACATGTGTGTGTGTGTGTAACCTGGCATCGCAGTGTGCCCTCCCAGCTCGCCTGAAGTTGCAGCACCGTGCTGCACTTTGTGGCCAGCGCTTGTACTATCAACACAAACAGGTGTTGCTTTTCAACTTGTCCTACTTTTCCCACAGTGACAAGGAGGAGCCTTAGTGCCGGCACTCAATCGCATAAGAAACACACTGCCGTGTCTACCCATGTGTTCACAAAGCTGAAATGAGTGAGCAAGAAATGGAGGATGACCACCAGATGGCGCTTCAAAACTACAATGTAAATGTCACCAGGAACTAAGCAATGCAGTTTCCTTCAGCAGATTCTTGAATGCACATTTCTTGACTAGAAATGAACAGTATGGATACATAAAAAAGGGAGTTGATTATCCACTAAATTAGCCTTCCCCAATTTTTTGCCTGTCAGGTGTGTGGATGAGGAGAGTTGTAATCCAATATAACTTCAGGGTACCAAGCTGGAGAAAGCTGCACCAGATACTGTTATCTTTCAGTAAAGATGCTCAAATGTGCAACTGAAGTACGACAAATGTGTTTCCTTTAAACAGAGAAAAGGGGAAATATCTGTGTACCCTGACACCTTAGGAACTGCCAGGCCCATTTTCATCCCCACTAAAATGTTAATTTTCCCACTGAAATGAAACCATTGCCCTACTGAGTTTATTTATGTTGAGATCTTTCTTCCTCTCAGATATTATATTACCTGAGCATTTTGTGGTACTTTATTAACAAAAATTTCTGTGGCTAATCTTCACCTGGGCCAGCCCTGAGCTAGAATACTGAAACAAACAATAAAACATCAATAAATTTGCAACACATTAATGTCAACCCAACTCTGTCAACTGTGATAGTTCTTTTGCTCTATCTAATTATAGGGCTGATGAAAACTTTGCAATGACAGAGCAAAACGATAAGTCTTTCCATGTCTGGAAAACTGTCCCAGTGGTTAGCATTGTGCTAAAGGCCATGTATAGCAGCGTAATTTACGTTGGTGAAGTGGTGTGTGGGAGGAGGCCTCAGTGGCTACTAGCCTTGTGGGCTATGTGCCAGCTGCTTTGCCAGAGGTGGCTTGCCTGCATGGACGAGTTGCTGAGGAGCTTGGATAGAATGAGGTCTTGTCCCCATCCTGCCTGAGGGATCCTGTGGGCCACTGTTGGGAAAATTTGGATAAATCCTGTCTGAAAAGCATTACTCCTGTGTGCCTTTGCATTGTGGGATCAAATCTTATCTTCCTTCTCAAAACCAAGCTGTCACTGTTTAAAATGGCATTCATCCCCCGCTCCTTTCTCTCACCTTTAGTTGTAGGCTACAGTAGACAGGCCATTTTAGTCCAAATATACATTGTAAATAGTCATTGTTGGAATTCAGTTTGCAATAATCTTTTGATAACCCAGAGGGCTTCATGTGCCCTGATCAAGCAGAATGTTTAGAGTCGAGATAAGGGTCTGAGCTTATCATGAATAGTTTCTAATAGCTTGAATTTGCATGTCTGAGCAGACCTGGAGATGGATTCAAGTTACTCAACTAAAGTGTCAATACAGGCAATTGGAAATATTTTAATCTCATTGTTACAGCGTGATTCACTGACATTTCTTTATCTGTTCTGTATGTGATGACCTCAGAATCTTATTGTAATCTCTGTATTCTGTCATCAATTGCCCTGTACCTGTGTACCTATAAATGCCCTGTAATGGTATTGAAGCTTTGCAGCGAGTTTATCTCTGCTAGCCCGGTAATGCATTATCGTGAGTCAACTGCGGGAACCTGGGATAGACAATAAAGATGCGGAGGTTCATAACGATTGATCTTTCCTACGACCCCGAGTTTTATTTCCTCTTCTCAAATTGAGATTCTGGGATTCTGACACCACCTTGTGTACGGAGTGCTGGACTAGGCGGACCTTTGGTCTGATCTAGCCTGGCTATTCTTATGTTCTTATGTCCTTACACAGGGCCAGTGTAAGGGTTGGCCACTTGTTGAAGGCACCAAATCAAAAGAAGCCGTAAGAGAAAAGCCAGGTGAGATGAATGGAAGCACAGAGGGAAAATTCTGGGGAGATAATGTAGATGTGAGGAATAATATGAGAAGCCTCTGAGAAGCTCTCCTGTGGGGGGAAAAGGCCTGTATCCAAGAAGGAATTTGCCCCACTATGTCAGTACTTGTTCTGTGCCTGTTCATCTACAACTCCTTACCAGGACTGTTCCATTAGCAATCTTAATTCCTCCACTATTTATATTGCTTTGTAGCAGGGATATGCAACTCTGGAAAACCTCAGCTCCCCAAGTTCTCCAGGTTCCATTAAAGCTCATTCCAACCTCAATCCTTCCTTCCTTCCTTCCTTCCTTCCTTCCTTCCTTCCTTCCTTCCTTCCTTGTCTGTCTGTCTGTCTGTTTGTTTAGGACATCTATAGGCCATCCATCACTGTCGTCTCTGGACGGCTTACAATATAATATAATATAAATCCTAAATCCATGCATATTTCCTTGCATATTTTCCTAAATGTACTCATCAGTTCTGCTCATCTTTGCAATTTTCTCCCATTGATTAAGGCACATCTGTGGACATTTCCCCCAAAGAAAATGTGGAACGTGCGCATGGTGCTGAATATACGTAGATCTGAGGGTTCACCAATCACACTGAAAGCTCAGAAATGCATAGACCTGAACACCGAATTGCATCTGAGTGCATGTTTGGTCTGGAAGGTGTGAACTCAGTAAATACTGATCAACCACAAGTTGAAATTAGCATTTCGCATGCGCCTACTTTGTAGACATTAATTCTGATCCCACAACGACTTACATGATTGATCCTGTGATATAAGAAAGGTCAATGAAGTAGACTAGTTATGATATTTGCTGAGGCACAACATTCTTTCAGGGTGGGAGCAGGGAGAGATGTGGGCTTCCCCCCAACTAAAAAGGGGCACACAGCTTGGCACAAACCCAAGAGAGCCTTGGCTATTGGACGGTATATAAATTAAACAAATAAATAAGAAAATGAAGAAGAAGAAGATGATGCAGCAGCAGGTAAAATGCCTGTCATGTAGCAACCCTTTGCAATATTTCTTAGTTATTCAGACTGGGTGTACAGTACAGAATCAGAATTCAATATACCAGTTAAACTGCACTGATTTCAGTAGAAACAAGCAGACAAAGGCAAGAACCTTGGTTGTATCCATTGGTAATAAACAAGATAGGAAATGCTATAAATTGATTCTGAATCTTAAAAAAATCAAAGTGAGTGAATTTGATATATAAGCCATTGGTGAATAAAAAGAGAAAAGGGGGCCATTCATTTTCCTTTCTTTAACATGGAAATACTTTTTTCCCCCAGAGAAGTCCATGGCTGCACACTGATTATAAATGCATTGAAGTGCACGTACAAGGCACATCTGTGGTAGATTTCCCATTCTTTCAAGTGTGAATGATTTCTCCCCTCCCCCACCCCTTCCAGTATCTTGCAAAAAAGATTCATTGTATTTTGATTAATCCATGCTCTGTCCACCTCAAATGTTTCCATGGAGACAGAATTCCTCTCTTCTTCCCCCCTCGAAGGCAGCTGTTCGCTTCAGGAAGGTTAGTTCCATTCTTTCAGAAATCTACTTGAGCTCCTAAAGAACCTGCCATTTGATCTCTTGCATGCATAAACAGAACTCCCAAATTCCTCTTAGCATCATCAGTGTCAATGCTAATGCAGAAGTGTTTGCTTAATGTCTGTGCACTTCATTGGTGAACAGGAAAATTATCTCTCTGTTCAAGACCACTTTTTCCACTGAGTGAGGAAAGAGAATTCATAACATGACCAAATTGTTAAAGATGCACAGCTAAATCTCTCTCTCTCTCTCTCTCTCTCTCTCTCTCTCTCTCTCTCTCTCTCTGTGTGTGTGTGTGTGTGTGTGTGTGTGTGTGTGTTATCTGGGACCAACCAAACAGCTCAATACCAATGTAGACATAAGGGATTAATTGGCTGTGTTCAGTTAATGTTATAAATGTAAGCTATTCTCCAAAATTCCAATAAAGAACCTTGCTAGTCCATAAATTATTTTAATTGGATTGCAGAATATAATGTATAGATTATTTATTAACATTTATATGTCTCATATTATCTGCTAGAAAGCCATCAGATGGAACATTAAACTTTAAAAGGAAAACAACAATAACATTAAAAACAGTAAAAAGGTTAAAACATTAGAACTACATATTTTAAAAGGCTTACTTGAAAAGAGTCATCTTTACATCCTTTGTAAATACACTGCCAAGACAGTGGCAGCCAACCTTAGTACCTGAGGGTGCTCATTCCACAATTTCTGGGCATCACTGGAGGTATATTGACGTTCTTTTGATAATGCATGAAATTATTGTAAAGATTTTGCCAATATCATGCCAAAACTGCTCTTCTGTTCTGCCAAGCATCTCTTTCCACCCATGTGGCTTAGTCTCATTGACCACCGAGCCATCCTTTCCGTTCTATCTGTTCTTCCCTTCCAAGTGAGAAGGGCCAGTTTGCATGACTTGACAACCTACTCTGGGTTATTTAACCTAAGGGGAGGCTGAGGTGTGGCTGCTACTTGTATATCCACCCTCCACTAAGATGCTATCCACCATGTGAACCCAGCAAGCATGGGGTTAGTGAGGGTTAAACAAACCTCACATAACCCTAGTACAGAACCTGGCTATGCACAATATGAAGGAGCTGGATATTCCAGTGAAGCCCACAGAGAGTGAAAGTCATCGTGCATTAAGTAACCCATGACAAGCCGTACCAAGCCATGTGAACCCGGTCAGTATGACAGCATTTCCTCTCTCCAAGTGGCATGAGCGGTTTGCTGTCTGAAATAAATTCACAATCGTGGGAGCCAATTTGAGCACAAGCTCCATCTGTAAATATGCAAAGGTCAGCCTGCACATTTGCCCCCAGGACAGAAGTGATGGTGGGGGGTGGCCATTTAATATAGTAGATGCTGAGCAAGTTATAAGAGAACAAGGAACGAGAGTACAGCACGAAGTGGAAAGCTGATTGTCATAATAAATGGACACTGGATGTTTTGAAAACAAATGGCCAAAGGCCATTTCAGCATCCTAGCATATATTAAACCTAGAGTTATTCGATACATTTTTGCAAAATGCCATTCATATGCTAAGAACTGTAGACAGATTTTAACAAATGCAATTGTATCCATGCAATTTACCTTAGGTTGGGTTCAGTGATATATATTACATTGTTACTCTGCCATTTTTGAAAATGCGATTTATCTTCCTGGTTGTATGCCACCCTGATAGCTTTGTGGAACTAAAGTTTTCAAATCTCTTAAATTAATATTCCCAAATGGAAAATTTTAAATGTCTGGATTCCAAGCACTGGTGCCAGACATTCACGTGTTCCCTGGTTCTGATGCATGATGTATTGATAAAATATGGGCAGCCTGCTCTGTAATCCAACTAAACCTGAAAACAGCAACATAACACAATCTGACTGCAGCCAATGGGTCCATATAATTTTATTTATTTATTTTAACATCAGTTAGTGCTTTCATTTGGTCCAAGCGCATTGTAGGGATGTCAGGCTGTCGCCCTTGCAAAAACCTGGTAAGGTAAGTCGGAAGTATATTCCGGCATACTGCAAATGGAGGAAGGGTAGAGAGAAGCTGAGAAAGAGCGGCGTGTCATGGGCCACCTAAGGGCACCTCCCTTTGCACCCTCAGACAGAGAAAGGGGGCATGCTGGGATTGTGGGCCTTTTCTTCTGCCTCGGTGAGCACAGGATGGTGCTCCCGGGGAGCTAATACCAGCCTCAATCCAGATGAGACGCAAGTCCTGTTGGTGGGCAGATCATGGTTTCAAGGTGACTTGGACCTTGTCCTGGAGGGGGCAGCACTCCCTCTAAAGCACAGGGTCTGTAGCTTGGGAGTGCTCCTTAACCCAGAGCCGTCACTGGAATCCCAGGTGGCGGCGGTGGCAAGGAGTGCTTTCCTACAGTTTTGGCTGATCCACCAGCTGCGCCCTTACCTGGGCAAGCACTGCCCAGCAACAGTGATTCATGCTCTGGTAACCTCCTGGTTGGATTACTGTAATGTGCTCTACATGGGTCTGCCCTTGAAAACGGTCAGGATACTTCAGCTGGTACAGAACAGAGCTGCCAGGTTGTTGACGGGGACCGATTGTTATTCTCATATAACACCGGTCCTCTTCCAGCTACACTGGCTTCCAGTTGAAGTCCAGACCCAGTTCAAGGTGCTGGTTTTAACCTATAAAGCCCTGAATGGCTTGGGACCATGATACCTGAAGGAGCGCCTCTTCCCTTACATGCCCTCATGCCCTTTAAGATCTGCAGGAGAGGCTTTGCTCCAGGAGCCCTCTTTAAAGGAGATAAAAAGAACAACTACCCAGAGCAGGGCCTCTAAAATCTCAGAATTGGCATTATATGAAATCTGATGCTCTTGTTATTTGTTGATATTTCAGCTGTTGGATTTGCATTAACACTTTTTTTCCAAACAATGTTGTTTCAATGCTCTTTTTATCTAAGTTATTTATTAAAATAAAATAAAGTAACATTTATTATTGTATTTATTATTTATATTCAGTTTGTCTCATATAAAAGAATCTAAGGCAGCTAACTGAAACAAACTGAAAATGAACAAAACTTCCTTCCTTCCTTCCTTCCTTCCTTCCTTCCTTCCTTCCTTGGTTGTGGAGGAAAGTATTCATCGGCCTGATTCACACATAACAATGTCACACTGAAGACAATTGCCCACTTGGCAGCTTGACAAGTCTTATTTTCACCTCACTCCTTCCTAGTCCTCCCACCTGATCCCTGCACATGTCCCAGAAACCCTTGAGTGGGAATCCATCTTGCGTCCTCAACTCAGCCCCCTCCCCTTCATATCATTGCTACATTTCAGATAACCCTGGTGTTGCACAAATACAGTCATTTATTCTTGATTTTTTTCCTGGTCTTCTATAAGTATGCAAGAGCACAGATTTGGCTATCTGATGTCTGTAGTCTTGCCCTGTCAATCTCCTTATGTTTCAGTGGCCAAAGGGAGTGGAGTGGGAAACATACAAGGAAATTGGCAAAGTGAGGCTGCCTTTACTCTAATTTGTGTATTTTGATTTAAAGAGTCAGGTCAGCTCCATGCAAAGGGGAGAAGGGAATACTTAATTATTTTTTCAGGGTGTGATCCAGATACCACTGGACATCTTTCCAGGTAGCACTTCCTGGATGCTCCAAAACAATATGGAGAAAGCTGTCTTTAATGGCCAGCCCTAAGCCCTGCACTGGCTTCTCCTTACTGCCATCATGGGCAGGGTCAGGGTGTGGGGCAGATGGATAAGCAGGCTGCACTGGCAAAAAGGAGGAGGAGGAACTCTGGAGGACTCATCACCCCAATTTTGCCTAAGCTTGACACCAAGCCTAGAACTGGCTAACTCCATCACGAAGAAAATCGCATCCACCCAATAAAGGCAGAGATCTGCTATTTTAATGGCTGGTGCCTATTAAAAAGGATGCGATTCCCATGATAGTCAAAGTCCCATAAACTCAGGTAGGTGGTGGATGGTGAAGGAGGAATGCACTGTCCCCTATACTTTAGCAGATATCTATAGAAGTACAGCAATGAAAAATAATTTCTTATCATTGCTGTCTTTTTGCTTTGCTTTGCTTTGTACTTCCCTTCTAATAATTAGATTTCTTGAGAACATTCATTCGTGTGTGCTGGATATTGGTTTAAATGCAGTCATTATTCTTGTTTGTCAAGTGAGCGGAAATGTCTTTGTAAAAGGAACCCATTCCATTTCCTGCCACTCAGGGGCACATATTGTCAGAACTTCCTGTCAAGCTTCCTCCTCTTTGTGCTAACTGAAGAACTTATTCCTAAAACTGATATAAAAAAGAATTCACCCTTCAAACTGGGAAAAAAACATACCACAGAAGCCTTTCCACTAAATATTTACTTGGTAATCCATTAAAAGAATTGAAATTGGTGATTAGATTTACACCTAGAAAAGGGCTGGACTTAAAAAATAGCTAGAAGGATGGCAAAGAAGCAAGCATTAGGAACAGTCTGTTTATAAGACAAGCACTTCTTGTCAAGGGTGGTCCTTTCCTTTCCTTTCCTTTCCTTTCCTTTCCTTTCCTTTCCTTTCCTTTCCAAGAGTTAAAACAATCCATGCTGAGCTTTGTTCCTGGGAGTATGCCATTACTACATTTTATTAAACGTTGAGCTTAAGAAAGCCATTGGAGAAGTATGACCTAGATGGTGATGAGCTAATTCCAGATGGAGGCCCTCTTCTACCTCCTAAACTCAAATTACCAGCACCTTGTCATTAAGGTAAGTTCTTTCATTTTAGGTCCAGCCATTCAGATTGCCTGACACCTCTGAGTTGGTCCACCCTCTTCAAGTGATGTCAGATCCTGGGATTCATTACCCTTGTAATGGCTTCCTCTCATTAACAGGCTCTCTGTGACTTTCCACAGTGACTCCCCTATTTCTCTCCACATGACCACAAAGAGTTTGGACAGGGAGACAGAAGTCTGGGTGCAAACATTCCCCAGTGAACTTTGGTTACAGGGCTGGTTTCTTTTGATGTCCACTACAAACTTGGAAGGAATAAACAATTGAAGGATACAGCTTTTCATGCAGGAATGGCCCTGTGGAACATTGCACAAGTTTAAAGATGTTAGCAGCTGGTTGCCATTTTGCAGATATCAAAGAATCCTAAATAAAGGAGAGAATGGTGTATGAAATACAGGATACATTTTGATTGGGTTCATACAAATGATGACTCACAGTCAATGGCTTATTATGAGTTAAATGTGGGTTGTTAACCAGATTCCTCACACAACACTAGCTGTCTTTGAAGTGTGGGTGGTTGTTGAAACATGGCTTATTATGTTGCCTGGACCCAGATGAGACAACAAACCATTGTGGACCACACATTGCTCACAACCCAAGAACCGTGTTTTCTTTTTTATCCATGTAGTGGATAAGGTGCATTACCACCTTTTTGCATATTTTGGCTTTCCTCTGTCTGCTTTCTTTCTTGATCAGAATATCAAGTTTTGTTTTTTTAAAAATCACTATTAGTCAACAATTACGATCCTTTGTACTCAGTCACATCTTTTAAGAACTTCATTGCAGATTCTTCTAATCTCTAACAGTTTTCTTAAAACTTCTATTCCTTTTATGCATATATTTGCCCATTGTTATTATCCCCATTAAAAAGAAGTTGTGTGTAATACGGTTTCCAGTTATCATTTATATCTTTGGCTGGTTATCTTTCAACATGCTTAGTTAGTCTTACCATTACCACATAGTCAACTAACTTATTTTTCTAGTCTTCAGTTATTAACTCCCAGCAGCTTGGACTTTTTCCCTGCCTCAACATATATAGGTTGACTAAGGACCTTTTTATTAAGGAGGACAGGTCCCTGGGGGAAGGACAGGTTCCTATTTTTTCCTTTTGGGGAAAACTTTTTAAACTTGCGCTACATGATTTGCTGAGGTTTTCCTTTTAGGTTTCACTGCTTCACCAAGGGTTTTAGACCCTGGATCTCCAAGCAGGCCATGCAAAAGCAAGGAATCAAGCTATACAAAATAGCAGTCCATAGAAAAAGAGATGTAAAACCAAGGTGCAGAGGAAAGGAGAACAGATTCCTGACCACATTGCTTAATCAGCTTTTGTCGGTGGTTGAGATAACTACTATTTCTATATATGGAAACACATACTGTTCAGTTTCCCTTCAAGACAGAGTAAAGTCAAAGTACCATACTACAACAGGAACTAACTGAAATTTTCTTCCTTTGGGAAATCAACTATCACCTATGAATTATCTAGACCTTAGGAAGACAGCAGTAGCTTAGGCCATCAGACCTTTCCTTTCCTTTCCTTTCCTTTCCTTTCCTTTCCTTTCCTTTCCTTTCCTTTCCTTTCCAAAAGAGTTTTGATTAAAGCAATCCATGCTGAGCTTTGTCCCTTCGAGTATGTCATTACTACATTTTATTAAACCTTGAGCTTGAGAAAGTAATTAAGTAACACAAAGTTGCATTAGCAGGAAAAATGTAACCCTGAAATACTTCCAAAAAGTAAATTGATTTCCAGTATTTGATTTTGTTTAAGACTGCAGTCCCGCAATAGTATTTAATAACTTGGTAACATCCAAAAACTATACCATGTAAAGTCAGAAAAATATATATTCTAAGACTGAAGTCCAATGAATATATTGTAAGACTAAAATCCAATGAATATATTCTAACGCTGAAATCCAATGAATATATTCTAAGACTAAAATCCAATAAATATATTCTAAGGCTGAAATCCAATGAGGATTTATTCATTACACTGCAGCCTTAAAATATATACAGTTTAAATTGAGATACCATTGTTGCGTGTTATCAGCACCCACTGAACATAGTGCGACACGTTTGAGTAAACATGCATAGAGCTGGGCCGCAAATCATTTTTAATACATCTATTCACTTTTAGCTATACTATCAGAGTAGCCATTTGTACATTGCCAAAAAGAAAGAGAAAGAGAAATTCATAAAAAAGGACACTAACATGGATGAAAAAGGGGTAAAATGTGTCTATAAAAATGTATGATTTAAAAGTAAAGCACAGGACATCCCGCCATAGTGGGAAAGACTGGCCAGGTGTCATGGGTGGGTGCTCTGTCTACTTTCCAGGTGCTGTGGATAGGCATGTCTCAGGCCCCTGTTCTCCCTTCAAAGGGGTCTTTGTCTTTACGCTGAATGTCAAATAGCAGCCTTCGAATACAGGTCACCTTCAAACAGCACTGCCCTTTCCAAAACAGAGGACTGCCCTTATAAAATTGGACATCCCCCCACCCCCACTAGTATGACTTGATGGCTAAGAGTTCAGATTATAAATAAGGAAATCCCACTATTCACTGGGGTGGGGGGGGTGGGTTAGCTGGACAAGATAAGGTCTCTCAACCCAGAAATAGTCTAAGATAGGGGCAAGCAGCTTGTGTCCCTCAAAACCTTTTGGCCAACAGCTCCCATCAGCCATAGCTCACATAGGCTATGATGAGAAATGACAGGAGCAACAGGCCAACATTTCTGGAGGGCTACCAGTTGCCTACCTCTATCCCTACTCTAATAACATCCAGATTAGATAGCAAGCAGTGAGCATATGATGAAACTCAAATACTTTGGCCAGCTAATGAGAAGGATGGACTCACTGGAGAAGAGCCTAATGCTGGGAACAATTGACGGCGAAAGAAGAAGGGGATGGCAGAGAATGAGATGGCTGGATGGAGTCACTGAAGCAGTTGGTGTGAGCTTCAGTGGACTCCGGGGGATAGTGGAGGACAGGAAGGCCTGGAGAAATGTTGTCCATGGGGTCGCGATGGGTCAGATGCAACTTTGCAACTAACAACAACAAAGTGGGCATACAAACTGAGTTTACTGTTACAGAAGCACCCAAGGCAAGGCCCAGTCATCAGGAAGAAAGTCAAGAAGTTACTGAGGAATGGAGTGGATGTTTAGAGGCATGCAGTCCAATAGCTCAAATGGTGAAGAGCCAGCTCAGACTCAGCAACCTCTAGTAATACCTTGCATCAAACCCTAGTAATCCCTGATTACTTCTGAGAAATGTGCTGCAGTGTTTGGGCATTTGCAGAGGGTGAGGAATCAACACAGGAAGGACCAGATCAGAAGCTTTCCCCTTACACTGGTTGACATGGGGATTTAATGGTGCACTTAGCATGACTACTCACAGAAACTTATGGGACCTTTAAACTTCATCTTCGTGCTCCTCCTTTTAGTTTTCCCCATCATTTCCAACTGCTTCACCCCCTTTTCTGGATGGAGAAGATGCAGCATTTGGGGGGATTGTGAGACCAAACGGACACCGTCCACCCATGTAATCGCACCGTTCCATGTTGCTCCACTGTGTGCTGGGCAGAATGGCTGTGATGTCAACACTATGAGGAGTGCAGTGGGAGCATCGCCTTAGTTCCAAATGGTTGAAATTGATCAGAGCCCTGGAAAGCCGTCTAACCATCTCCCAAAAATGGGCTCCAAAAATGGACCTCAAAGTTGTGCAATCCCACAGACACTGAGGGTGCAGTCCTACGCAGTTTAGCCAGATAAAAGCCCTGCGATGCTCAGCATTCCTTAACCACCCATAATTACTGGCCGATGCCAGGCATGGCAGGACTTCTCCGCTGTCTTAACTTGCATAGGACTGCGTCCATATAAGGGAAAGGAGGTGGGACAAATGAGGCCGTTGGCACAGACATTAGCTGAGTCATTACTGATGTAATGCTGAATGGTAATCATTTAGGATGTTTCTGTTCTTGTTTATATATCTCAGGACTGAGGAATGAGGTGTCTCTTCAGCACCTGGAGCTGCTGTAGCTATTTTCTTTTCCTGTTGAAAGCAACAGGGAAGCCGAAATACCAGAATCTGCACAGCACAAAATAAAGAATGTCGACACTGCACTTGAGTGATTTGGCTCACTCAAGCCAGCAAGACTTTGGAGGTCAGGAAGGATCTGGTCCTTTGCAATGCCACTTTAGGGTTTATTTGTTAGCCGTGGCCATGGAATCAGCACAAGGATTCTGAAATTAGGAAAATATCCATGGCTTATTAACATCAATTTTTTAAAACTATGAAATTTAAGTTTGTTCTATGGGTGTCTGCTTCAAGCATGAACAGCATAAATGGAGTTCCCTGCCCTGTTAACGTCAAATAAATGTTGTTTTTTCCCCAATTCAAGTCCTCAAAACTCTCTTGCTAAAAAATGAGACCTGACATTCTAAGCCCGGTAAAACAGCAGGC